>NW_028261388.1:68964907-69266018 GCF_051295495.1 Thamnophis sirtalis
CCTTAATTCTATTTGTTTAAGAAAAAATAGAAATTGGTTTCGTAAAATAGAAGTCCCAACTTTCTCCAAAAAGCATTTATTTTTTCCATAATTGAAATATTAACAATAGATCTATTGAGCAAATGCTAGGATTTACTTCCAAACATTGGCCTTCTGTAGTCATCAAATAAATCAACTTCTGATAAAAGGCACAACAAATTAATTAGATTTGCAAACCATAAAGGTAATACTTCCATATCTGCCTCAATTAACTGTTGAAGGCCAAGATCTTAAGCCTCCTGCTGTATGGTACTCAATTCATTGTGTATAAGGATTTGTCTATTTAAGAAATGATTCAATCCACCTTTTTTCAGAACTTTTTTTGGAACTGTATCTTGCAAGATTTCACATATTTTCTATTGGAAGCCTAAGGGTTCTCCAATTGTTACATCTGCATATTTTGAGTATTTGGATTAAGAAGCAACCGGAGACACCCAGGTTATGGGCTAAATTGGGAGGTTAAAATTTTTTTAGCCAAAGGCAGTGGCAGAAGATATCTATATGCTGAAGAAGTTATGTAATTTTTAAAAAAGGTTAGCCTGATAAAAATTGTCCTGAAAAACTCTGCATGGATTTCTAGAATATATTGGTTGACCGTTTCATGAACTACAGATTAGTATTTCAGTTTCCAGCCTTGGCAGCTTAAAAGAGTAGGGGCTTCATTTCCAATAATTCCTGTTGCTGAGAATACTGGGAGTTGAATTCCACTTATTTGAATATTGCCAAGTCTGAGAAACATTGCTTGAATCCGCATAGAATTAATATAAGAACATTAGAAGAATAAAAATTATTTATATTCATATCATGCAGACTATTAAATAAAATATGATTTTGAAGCAACTCTTTGAATACCATTATTGTTCCAAATGTATTTCCTTACAAAAAAAATATTATAGATTTGCAACTCAATATCCTGATTTAGCAAATGCATTATAAGCTCACATTTTTAGGTATTACCGACTGTTATTGTAAATGTAAAATGAGATTAGATAGATAGATAGATAGATAGATAGATAGATAGATAGATAGATAGATAGAGAGACAGACAGACAGACAGACAGATGATAGATAGATAGATAGATAGATAGATAGATAGATAGATAGATAGATAGATAGATAGATAGATAGATAGATAGCATTTGGAAAGTATTCAGATCCCGTTCAGTTTTGTTATGCTGTAACCTGATTCTACAATTGTTGAAATTCCTTTTTTTCTTATTAATCTACACCAGGGGTGTCAAACTGAGTGCCCTTGGCCCAGATGTATCAAACACAGGTCACACCCACCCTGGCTCCGCAATGGCAAAAAGCATTGTGATAACAGCTGCCGTTACCAGATGTGATTGAGTTTGACACCTGTGACCTACACTCAGTACCCCATAATGACAAAGTGAAAACAGAATTTTAGAAATGCCTATACATTTATTAAATAGAAAAACTGAAATATTACATTGACATAATTATTCAGATGCTTTGCAACATGTGAAATTTAGCTCTGGTGCCTCCTTTTCCCCTTGAACATTGGTGATACGTTTCTACACCTTGATTGGAGTCGACCTGTGGTAAATTGATTGAACATAATTTGAAAAGGCACACACCTCTCTATAAAAGGCCTCACAGCTGCAAAACATATTGTAGCACAGCAAAAGCCATAAGGACAAAGGAACTTCCTGCAGAACTCAGAGACAGAATCATTGCAAGGCAGTGATCTGGTAAAGACTATAATAAAATTTCTGCTGCACTGAAGGATACTAAGAGCACAGTGACCTCCATAACTCTCAAATGGAAGAAGTTTGGCACAACCAGGACACTTCCAAGAGCTGATTCTCTGGTCAAATTGAGCAATCGGGCAGAATGATCTTAGTAAGATAGGTGACCGAAAACTCAATAGTCACTTTGACTGAGTTCCAGAGATCCTGTGTGGAGATGGAACAGATTTCCAGAAGAACAACCATCACTGCAGCCCTCCACCAATCTGGGCTTTAGGGCAGAGTGGTTAGAAAGAAGTCTCTACTCAGTGCAAAACACTTGAAAGCCCACTTGGAGTTTGCAAAAAAGCACCTGAAGGACTCTCAAATTGTGAGGAACAAGATTCTCTGATTGAATGAAACCAAGATTGAAATGTTTGGCCCCAATTCTAAACATTATGTCTGAAGGAACCCAGGAACCACTCATTACCTGCCTAATACCATCTCAACAGTGGAGCATGCTGGTGGCAGCATCATGCTGTGGGGGTGTTTTTCAGCAGCAGGGACTGGGAGACTGGTCAGGGTTGAGGGAAAGCTGAATGGAACAAAGTAGAGGGATGTCCTCAATGAAAATGTGGTGCACACTACTCAGGACCTCAGACTGGGCCAAAGGTCCACTTTCTAACATGACAACGATCTAAACACACAGCCAAGACAACACAGGAGTCACTTAGGAGCGACTCTGAATGTCTAAAGTGGCCAGTCAGGGCCCTGACTCGAACCCTATTGAATATCTCTGCAGGGACAGGAAAATGGCTGTCCACTGGTTGTCACCATCCAACCTGACTGAGCGTGTGAGGTTTTGTAAGGAAGAATGGCAGAAAATACTCAAATCGAGGTGTGCAAAGCTTGTTGCATTACATTCAAAAAGAATCTTGTCTGTAATTGCTGTCAAAGGTCCTTCAACAAAGTACTGAGTCAAGGGTCTGAATACTTATGCCAATGTGATATTTCAGTTATTTCTTTTTAATGAATTTACAGGCATTTCTAAAATTCTGTTTTCACTTTGATCCTAAAGTGATAAAACAAAAATACAATTTTGAATGACTATCAACAACTTCAAAACCAGAAACTCACCTCTTTAGCTGAATCTGGGATCAATTCTGTCCCATTCCTAAGTTCCCCATTATTTGCAAAAACAGGAATGTTGGGACTGAAAATCATAAGGTCACTCTTGGCACCAGCCTCTGCACTCACACCTGCCAGGATGTGGCTGTGCCGATTGGAATAGGACCAGCTGCCCACTTCACTGGCACACACCAGGGTGGCCATACCAGGGCCATAAACCATGGGTTCCTTTATCTTACAATGGCAACGCAGGGCCACGTAGATGAGAGTGGCCAGCAAGAAGAGGCTGGAAACAGAGCAGATGGCAATGATCAGATAAACGTTGATCGAGTCCACCAGGGGAACAAAGCTCTCCCCTGATCTTTGAAGATTAATATCCGTTTTGATTGTCTGACCACTTGTCACAAGTGAAACACTCAGGGTGGCTGTGGCTGACAGTTGAGGTTTTCCATTATCCTTCACAAGAACCAACACACTCTGGATTTTGCTGCCTTCTGAATCATCCAGAGAATATTTCGTACTCACCTCACCATTATACTGCCCCACAGTCCATGGACCATTGCTTTCTTCAGCCAGTTCATACCTTAGCCATGCATTGTATCCAGAATCCGCATCCAAGGCATGGATCTTGCCTACAATATGCCCAGGCATTACAGGGACCACTAGATGAATCAGGTTCTCTTCTGATGATCCTGACACAACAGGTGCGTTGTCATTCTCATCCATCACAAAGACTTGCACTGTTGCATTGCCACATAAGGAGGGCATTCCAGCATCATTGGCTCTCACCTGGAACTCCAGCACTTTCAACTCCTCATAGTCCAAGGATTGCAAAGCATAAAGTTTTCCACTCTCTGAATGTACAGAAATGTAGCTTGACAATGGCCAGAGCTTCTCATCTATCCAATAGGTGATCAGACCATTCTCAGCTATGTCTGAGTCCGAGGCAGATATTGTGAAGATGTGAGCACCAGGGGGATTGTTCTCCTTTAAGAAGACTGTGTAGAATGACTGTGGGAAAGCTGGAGCATTATCATTTATGTCACTCAAAGGCACTAAGAGGGTGAGACTGGAAGACAGTGGTGGAACGCCTTGATCTTCCACTGTCACAACCATCCTGTATTCAGCCATCTGCTCCCTATCCAAAGGTGCTCCAACTATCAGGGAGTAGTAATTCTTGAATGTGGACTCTATTTTGAAAGGAAGCTCAGAGGGCTGTAGTACACAGGTTACTTGTCCATTGATTCCAGAATCCTTGTCTGAAGCACTGAGGATGGCTACCACAGTCCCTGGAGTGGAATCCTCTGGCAATGGCACAGTGAGAGAATTCACAAATACTTCTGGAATATTATCATTCATGTCCAACACATCAACAAAAACTTCACAATGTCCTGATAATGGAGTACTGCCTTTATCTTCTGCAATAATTTGAAGTTCATAGCAATTAGTATCTTCATAGTCCAATTTTCCAATCACTCTGATTTCCCCAGTATCAGAATTTATACTAAAGAGCTTTGTGACATCTAGAGGGAGGCTATTACTAAAAAAATAAGAGATTTCCCTATTAATACCCTCATCCAAGTCTGTAGCATTTAGATTAATAACTAATGATCCGCTAGCTGCATTTTCTAGCAACTTTATCCTGTAAACAGATTGGTTAAATACAGGAGGGTTGTCATTGACATCCTGCACATTGATGACTAGCTGAACAGTTCCTGTGAGTTTTGGTTCACCCCCATCAGTGGCTGTCAGAACTAAATGATGCACAGGGCTCTCCTCCCTGTCAAGTGGAACCTTCTGTACAAGAACTACAGATTTACTGACATCTTCATTATTTCCTGAATCAAGAATAAAATGGTTGTTTCGGCTGAGCTTGTAGGTTAACAAAGCATTAGTACCAATATCTGCATCAGAGGCTCTCTCTAAAGCAAATCGTATCCTAGATGTTATCATTTCTGCTATGCTCAGGATCTGTTCCTTGGCAGAGAAGACGGGAGCATTGTCATTAATGTCTTTGATTTCAACCTCCACATGGAAGAACCTCAGAGGTTTCTCCACAATCACCTCCAGATGAAGGACACAGTCTGCATTCTTGGCACACAGCTCCTCCCTGTCTATCCGGGAATTCACAAACAAGATCCCATTCTGCAGGTTTACCTCAAAATAGTCCTTCTCTCCTTTGGACAGCATCCGGAACATCCGAGGCACCAGCTCACTCACCTCCAACCCCAAATCCTGGGAGATGCGGCCCACAAAGGTGCCGTGCTGGGATTCCTCCAGCACAGAATAATGGAGCTGGCCGCTCCCCATTTTCCAGGCGGTGTGGAGCAGAAGCAGCTGCAGCAGCCCCTTCGGCCAGGTAAGCATTGCAGACACAGGCACAACACCAGCAAGCTCTTCTCTTTTTCTCTAAATATCTTGCCTCAAGGGTGTCAGGAGCAGAGCCCACCCACCCCAGCCATATTGGTTCATAGGTTGAATCTTGGCTTGTTGAGATTTTTCTGTTGTTTGATATTTCTCCTGTGGATCCAGTTGGCAGGAATGTCTGTCCCTTTAAGGGAGGGGCTGTGCGTTTTCAGTTTCACTTAGAAGGTTTCCTTAGGAAACAGCGACCTCTTGTGACTGAATTTCAAACCGATGAAACAAATTTCCATTCTTTATTCACAACAGATTTCTAATAAACTTCCAGTATTGATGATCATATATGTTTCCATAGACTGGTTGGAGTTAATTCATATATTTCTGTATTAGTGTAACTTTCATTGTCATTTTTCCTCTAATCATTGAATCAGCCCTAAGAAGCTAAGTTTCAGCATACAGATTCAATACTGTTAACAAGTATCTAATGAGAGGAAAAAATAACTAGGCACTACAGAGAGAAATGTGTGTCTCATCATACATACAGTAGATACATGATTTCCACATATTTGGAGATTTAGTAGGCCCAAGATTATGGGAAGAAATCCTCAGGTCAAAGGATATTTAGAAACGGCTCAAAATTAAGATATTGTTGATACAATTGTGTACTATTCCCATGAGAAAAAAAAGGTGTAATTTAGAAAAACATTGTGGATACATAGGAAGCTTTGGACTAAAATAAGACTGAAAGAACATGTATAGAAAATAGAATGTTGGCATTATCATCAAATAAGTTTATTAGCAAGCAGACATGTCTGTAAAAAGAAAATAAGAAAGGCTGAAATTTAAAACGTATTTTAGGTTCCAAGGAAAACTAAGAGCAACCAAAATCAGTTTTGGGTTTCTTCAGTAATATATGAAAGGAAAGGGGGGATCTGGTGTTATGACAGGATGGTAAAACAATAATTAGTGAGAGGGAGAGCTCAGAGCTCAAAGAATGAATGTAGAGTAATTGCTATAAAGATGAAGTGACAACTAAGAAAAATAAAGAGAAATTTAAAGAGCATTTAGAAACCACAAACAATTTTAAGTCTCCAGAAACAAATTAATTACATCTGACCTCACTTAATTCGTGTCCTGACTCTGACCCTGTTTCCCCTCCCCACAATGTGTGTCATAAGTCACATTCCCCAATGAAGCAAATGTATAGGTTGTAGAAGTCACTCCCTCCAGCCACTGACGGTCTCCCTGAAGATGACCTTGACATTGCTGGCTGGAATGTGCTTTGTTTTGACTGAAATGCAAGTTCCTCGATGCAGCTGCGAGGCTCAATTCCCCATCACCCTGCCTATGGAACTCAAGAGCAGGTCAGGAATGCTTCGCGAGTTAACAATGATAGCTAGAGTTTAAACCATATGATTAACAGTTGACCAAACTAAGTATAGCCTAACAAAGAGAAGGATTGAGGAGACATGATAGCTTTCTTCCAGTACTTGTCACATGAGGAGAGGGTCCACTTATTCTCCAAGCAACAGACAGCAAAACAAGAAACAATGGGTGGAAGCTCATTAAAGAAAGATTTAATCTGGATAAGGAGAACATTCCTGACAGTAAAAATAATTAATCAATGGAACAACTTGCCTCCCAGAATTGTGGGTGCTCCATCACAGGAGGTCTTCCAGAAAATATTGTAAAAGTTGTTCAGCAATGGAGGCACAGCTGGAGGTGTAAAGGCTACTTTACTAGAAGTATGTAAGTAGAGTCAAGATGGTCATATGTATGAATGCTGTAGTAATGTATCCCTGGTGAAATCTGATGCTGAAGTGACAGAAGGAGTGAAACAGCTGAGTAGCCTTGAGTTCCTTTTAAGTGCTAAAGGGAGATCTCTCCTAAAACTTTAAAGTACCATATTTTTCGGAGTATAAGACACACCTTTTTCCCTCAAAAAAGAGGGTGAAAATCTGGGTGCATCTTATACACTGAATACAGCATTTTTGGCCTACCGAAACCCCACACCCTTTGCAAAAATGGATGTGCAGAGGATTTGGGAGGCTTGTAAAGTGCTCCTGAGGGCTGGGGAGGGCAAAAAAGAGCAAAACACTGGGGCATTTTGCCCCACCCCCACCCCTAGGAACGCTCTAAGAGCTTCCCAAAACTCTCCATGCCCTTTTTTTGCAAAAAATGGACCATTTTTTTCCTCATTTCCTCCCCAGTCCCCAGGAGCACTCTACAAGCCTCCGAAAGCTCTGCATGCCCCTTTTTTTGCATGCAGACGGTTTGGGAGGCCTGAAGAGGGCAAAAACTTTTTTTTAGTTTACCTCTTCAGAATCATGGTGTGTCTTATACTCCAGTGCGTCTTATAGTCTGAAAAATATGGTATTTACCCTAGTAGTTTTGTAGTGCTTTACTCTGAAAAGTCTTCTGTGTATAGTCAAGCAAAATAATCATATCATATCATTATCATAGTTCCTTGCATCTGACAGTATCTCTGCATTAGTTTATCTAATTTATTTCCAAGGTTTTTTCTATAAGTTATGTCTCTTTGATTCATAGACTATGTTTATTAGAGCGTTATTTATAACAATAATACAATCTTCTAGCAAATAATTAACTCTACTATTGTCTCAATTCTCTATTCTAAAAGGTATGGGAAGACCATTTTTATTGTGGTCTATTAATAAAATTGTGGACATTAACACTTATTAGTTCAGCAAATTTTCCTAAATGTGATCAATGTTTTAGCCCAAATTCCACTTTACCTGCAATCAGCTCATTTGTCCTGTGTTCAGTTCTTGGCACACTTTAAGAAGGATTCAGATAAACTTGAAGAGATTCAGATGAGAACAAGGATGATAATTGATTACAAGCTAATTAAAGGAACTGGGAATTCTTAAGAAGGGAAGATGGAGCAATAATATGTTAGTTAACAATTAAACTGTTTTATGTGAAAGAAAACATAAAACAATGTAAGGGCCTATTTCCTATCATTCAGAGTGCAAGTCATGGTATACTACATTTCAGATACATGAAAAACAATACAAACAAAAGTACTAATTAAATTAGTGAATTTCAAAATTGAAAAGAAAAAAATCCTGAAAAAGAACTACATAAACAAAATAATTTTAAGGAAATGCTGTATGTTGAGGTTTTTTTTATTTATTTTTTACAAATATATTGAATCAATGCATGGACAGTGTGGTACCTGGGTGTCATACATTCTTTCTAATACAAGTAAAACTGATAAAGTTAATCATAATTATTACATTCAATCAACTTATATTTTTCTAATAATAATACATATTTATATTACATTGCAATCTATCATTATTCAATTATTCCATGTTTCTCTTGTTATTACTTTTATTTTATTATATAAAAATGTATACACTAATATTCCTCCTTCTCTTATTTCTATCACTTATTCTAGCTTTAGTCCTGTCACCCTTTATTAAAAGGCATTTTCTTTCTATTCTGTCTAATTTCTAATCATGTCACCCACCTACGAAAAGAAAAGAGAGAGAGAGAGAAGGAAAAACAAATCAGAACAGCAACAAAAAAGAGAAATCATCTTCGCCCACTTCGATACTTTAATTGCTATGCTTTAAAGGAAAGAGAGAGAAGAGGAAAAGGAAATCAGAACATCAACAACAAAATTATCTATCCATCATCTCTTGCCCACTTCAGTACTTTAATTGCTATGCTTCTTTCAAGTTGCCTCTCAAATTCCTTTTTTGGCTCTTTATTTCTGTCAGAATCTGTTTTTTGGCTATTCAATCTAAGTATTTCTCCCACTCCTACCCTCTTCCAGTGCCTAGTTCCCAAATTTTCTGCCCATGTCACTGTCTACCTTTCAAATATATCTTCCAACTCTCCTAATACATTTTCCCCCTGATTTAATTCATCAGTCACTGTTATTTCCATTGTTATCTCCTCTTTGTCTTTTTCTTCCTTCATTTCTTCTTCTGACTCCTCCCTTTCCAGGGCATCTTGTTCTTTACTCATCATCCCTCATATGGTATTTTCCATTTTTTCCACAATTCCCTTAAATCCTTTCTCCATGGTATCATTTGTGCTTTGAAAGAGTAATGCCATCTCCTTCGAAATTCCACCCATTTCTGCCCTATAAGGTACATTGTTTTATTTTTTAAAAATTCAACTTTTGTCCAACAATCCAAGAACTATTTATTCAGTCCTTAAGTTGCCCTTCAAGGAGTGCACTAATCCCAGTTTTCTGTATCCCGTAGATAAATAGTCAGTTCCATTTAAATAAACCCAAAGGTTAGCCAAAGCCTCTTTGCATCCCCTTTACAAATTCAATCTTCTAACATATCATCCATGGGGCCTTATCTGGATTTCCAGTAGTCACAGGGTAGTTAAAAATAATCCAATGGATATTTTCACAATTCTTCATGCAGGTCTTCCCATGCTGTAAATTTCCTTTCCTCAGCAGTTGGCACTCCAAGTGTAAGTTTCAGTATTGCCACTAGTCAAGGTTCTTCTGGTTATAGAATGATTGTGAAAGCAGAATAGGTTTTGTAAGTAAATGATTCCAGCATTTTAAAAAGCCTTCCCTGTACCATTTCTCCCAATTTAAGAGTCCAATTTTCTGTATCTTTCTCTCCCACACCCCTCACTTCCAGTTTGGTAAATTCTCAGAATGCTTGGACACCACTTTTACAGATAGTTCTGAGCAAATAGTTCCAAATTGTCCTTTGGGATTAAATTTAAAGAGAATCCTCCCCCCAGATCCAGCCACTGTTCACCTGCTTCGCTCAAGCACCAGTCTTAGACGGTCATCAGTTGTCACAGCAGCCATCTTTAGCTGCCTCTTCTTCTTGCTGTGGCTGAGAGGTAAAGTAAACCCCAGGGTTCCAGGAGAGCTGCAACTCCCCTTAATCTCACATAGTGCCCCTCTTTGCTTCATCATCTCTCCAGGGTGGCTTTGGCCCCTCAGAGAGCTCACAAACAGGAAGAATTCAGCACAGGATGTAGAGCCCCATCCTCCTGTGTCTGAAAAGTGCTACGACGTCAACCGGAAGACTAATTTTAAGGAAATGTTAATAATGACCCCAATTTAATTGTTTTAAAAATGAAAACTTCCACAATAACCTGTAGATCATAACCATAACTAGATAAAGTAGAAGAATGTGGGTTAGACAGCATCACCACCAGATGAATTTGTAACTGGCTGACCAACCACACTCAACGTGTAGTCCTCAATGGACTGCATCTACATGGAGGGAAGTATGCAGTGGAGTACCCCAAGGCTCTGTTTCTCTTCAACATCTTCATCAATGATTTGGATGAGGGAATAAATGGGGAACTCATCAAATTTGCAGATGACACCAAGCTGGCAGGATTAGCCAACACTCCAGAAGATAGGCTTAAGATACAGAAGGATCTTGACAAACATGAACATTGGGCACTAACTAATAAAACGAAATTAAATGTGAAAAGAGTAAGGTTCTACATTTAGGCAAGAAAAACTAAATGCACAGGTACAGTATAGGTGGTACCTTGCTCAATAGTAGTAACTGTGAGAGGGATCTTGGAGTCCTAGTGGACAACCATTTAAATATGAGCCAGCAGTGTGCAGCAGCTGCCAAAAAAGTCAACACAGTTCTAGGCTACATAAACAGAGGGATAGAATCAAGTTCACGTGAAGTGTTAATACCACTTTATAATGCCTTGGTAAGGCTACACTTGGAATACTGCGTTCAGTTTTGGTCACCATGATGTAGAAAAGATGTGGAGACTCTAGAAAGAGCAACAAAGATGATTAGGGGACTGGAGACTAAAACATATGAAGAACAGTTACAGGAACTGGATATGTCTAGTTTAATGAAAAGAAGGAGTAGGGGAGACATGATAGCAGTGTTCCAATATCTCTGGGGTTGCCACAAAGAAGAGGGAGTCAAACTATTCTCCAAGGCACCTGAGGGGAGAACAAGAAGCAATGGGTGGAAACTAATCAAGGAGAGAAGCAACTTAAAACTAAGGAGAAATTTCCTGACAGTTAGAACAATTAATCAGTGGAACAGCTTGCCTCCAGAAGTTGGGAATGCCCCAACACTGGAAGTCTTTAAGAAGATGTTGGATAGCCATTTGTCTGGAACGGTATAGGGTTTCCTGCCTAGGCAGGGGGTTGGACTAGAAGACCTCCAAGGTCCCTTCCAACTTTGCTATTGTATTGTATTGTAAAATAAATAAGTATAGACAGCAGCCACGATGATTCATTAGCTAATAATAAAGCCAAGTAATGGCTCACACATTTCGAGCCCCAGGCCTGGGTACATAGCTACGTTTTTAGAGCTTTGCCAAAAGCTAATAAGGTTGGCACCATTGTAATCTCTGAGGAGAGGATATTCCATAAGGCAGAAAAAGCCCATCTTCTAGTTCCTGCCTGTCAGCACTCTTTGGCTTACAGGGTCTGTAGCATGCTGAGTCTATTAAATCAGATTGAATGGGTAGAAACTTTTGGAAAAAGATGGTCCCTTGGGTAACCTGATCCCAAGCTATGCAGGACTTTAAAGGTGACAGACAGTACCTTGAATTGTACCCAGAAACACACTGGCAACCAGTGCTGCTCAGAGTAGAGTAGAGTAGAGTAGAGTAGGGTAGGGTAGAGCAGAGGTGTTACATGTGCCTTATAGTTTTCATTATCCATGCAGTCACATTTTGCACCAGCTGAGGTTTCCAAATGCTATTTAAGAACAGCCCCTTGTAAAGCATATTACAGTAATCTAAGGAGATTATAAGGAACAATGTGTTTCAGTTTTATTAAAAAAAAATTTTTTGCCTGAGCAAGCTAGTTTTTCTTCTGGGCCTTTTGTTTAAAAATCAGAGGGGCACTGTTTATCTAGTTACTTGAGGTGGAATGATTTCACTCACAGTTGAGCTATTGAAGCAATTGCAATCAAACAGAACTTTGCTACATAGTTTAAAAAATTAAATTAGAACTTTCATTTTGGTCCAGCCTTCTCAGTGAATAAAAAGGAGGACTATGAATTCTGCATGTCATTTGCAGTGAAGAAAAACATATACTACTGATTATATTTGCAGTGGTGGAATAGCTGCAAAAATGTCCTGCATAAAGAAATACTGTTTTATCTCCCTCCATCAACACAAAATGTAAGTCAATTACCAGCAATATATTTTCCCAGCTGGACAGGCACTGCAGAAGGATTTTGACAGACTTGAATCCTATTCCTATTGTATTCCTATCCAACAAAATGAAATTCAATGGTGAAAAAGGTGTGCTTTTCCACTTAGGCAAGAAAAATCAAATACATAGGTACAGAATATATGGTACATGGCTCAACACAGTAACTTGAGAGGGATCTTGAAATCCTATGGACAACCACTTAAATATGAACCTGCAGTGTGCTGCAAATGCCAAGAAAGCAGTGGTGGGATACAAGCATACCAGTGCCTGCTGGGAGCATCAGGTACCATTCCGGTATGGTGCTCTGGAGGGCCCACCCGCCCTCCTTACCTGTATTTGAGCCGATTGGGGCTTTCGCCCACATGCACGGAGTGTAAGGAGCCTGCGCGACACTCCGCCAAGCAGCTGGGGCATCACAAAGCATCACAGGCAATAAGTATGCATGTGCGTGATGCGCGCGTGCTGCATGCATGCATGTGGTGGATGCCCGGCCCCGTTGCACCGTACCGGTTGCAACGGGATCCGGAACCCACCATTGCAAGAAAGCTAATGCAGGCCTAGGTTGTGTTAACAGAGAGATAGTATCAAGATCATATGGCTATGTTATAATGTCTTGGCAAGACTACACTTAGAATATTGCATCCAATAACTTTAAGTATCAACAACATATGAAAAACATTAGAAAGTCTAAGAGCAAACTTAAGGAAGTCCAAATAAACTTAAGTAAACTTAAAATCCATGTACATAGCATGAACACTGGTTTGAAAAAAAGAATCAAGTTAAGAATCCATTCAACATGAAGAATACTTTATAAATAAAAATAAAATTATAAAATTGTGCTTAATTTAATATGATTTCTAATAATAAGATATAGTTACCAGATAAACTACATGTAGCAGAAACAATCTACAATTAAAACATGTTTCTGCTTTGCTTCTTTTCAAATTGTATTGTTTATTAATTCCTTCCAGTTGCTAACATTTACAAGCAATGTTCTTTTAAGTTTGCAATACATGCATCATCTATAAATATTGTTCAAAAAACCCATCAGACTGAGAATTCATTCTTTATTCATTAAAGAATAAAATAATTCACAAAGGCAGAATCATTATTAATGTTCCATTTGTTTAGTAGATGAATCATGAACAAAAATAGTAAGTTGCAAAACTTAATAAGTACCCAGAGTCACTTTTGATGCAGAGATGCCATATTAAATAAAATAATACTAGTAAGCTTATTTTTCTATTATAGAAACAACTTTGATAACTATTAAATAAACTACATACTTAACATGTACTTCAGTAGCCACTTACATTCCAAAATCTCTAAGAATTAATGACTTTTAAATCAACTGGAAGAGTTTCATTGCGAAGACTATCTTTTTAAATTTAACTGAAACAATATTTTGTATTGTGATTAATCCTAAATTAGAAGCACAGGTATAGAGTGTTGACTTAATGTCAAAGACTCCACAATGAGCACAACTCACCGTCAAAGACTCCACAATGAGCACAACTCACCGCTTTAGCTGAATCTGGGATCAATTCTGTCCCATTCCTAAGCTCCCCATTATTTGCAAAAACAGGAATGTTGGGACTGAAAATCATAAGGTCACTCTTGGCACCAGCATCTGCATTCACTCCTGCCAGGATGTGGCTGTGCCGATTAGAATAGGACCAATTGCCCACTTCGCCAGGACACACCAGGGTGGCCATGCCAGGGCCATAAACCATGGGTTCCTTTGCCTTGGAGTGGCATCGCAGGATCACATAGATGAAAATAGCCAGCAGAAAGAGGCTAGAAACAGAGCAGATGGCAATGATCAGATAGATGTTGATTGACTCCACCAGGGGCATGAAGTTCTCCCCAGACCTGGAAAGGTGAATTTCTGTTAGGATGGCCTGGGCATTTTTCACCAGTGACACACTCAGAGTAGCTGTAGATGAGAGTTGAGGTTTTCCATGGTCCTTCACAAGAACCAACACACTCTGGATTTTGCTTTCTTCTGACTCATCCAGATAATATTTGGTACTCACCTCACCACTATACTGCCCCACAGTCCATAGACTATTGCTTTCTTCAACCAGTTCATACCTTAGCCATGCATTGTATCCAGAATCCGCATCCAAGGCATGGATCTTGCCTACTATATGCCCAGGCATCACAGGGACCACTAGAAGAATCAGGTTCTCTTCTGATGATCTTGACACAACAGGTGCATTGTCATTCTCATCCATCACAAAGACTTGAACTGTCGCATTGCCACATAAGGAGGGGATTCCAGCATCCTTGGCTCTCACCTGGAACTCCAGCAGTTTCAACTCCTCATAGTCCAAGGACTGCAACGCATAAAGTTTTCCACTCTCTGAATGTACAGAGATGTAGCTTGACAATGGCCAGAGCTTCTCATCTATCCAATAGGTGATCAGGGCATTCTCAGCTATGTCTGGGTCCGAGGCAAATACTGTGAAGATGTGAGCACCAGGAGGATTGTTCTCCTTCACAAAGACTGTGTAGGAGGGTTGAGTGAAAGTAGGTGCATTGTCATTTATGTCACTAATAGGCACTAACAGGGTGATACTAGAAGACAGTGGTGGAACACCTTGATCTTCCACTGTCACAACCATCCTGTACTCAGCCACCTGCTCTCGATCTAATGTTGCACCAAGAATCAGGGAGTAGTAATTCTTGAACGTGGACATGAGTTTGAAGGGTACTCCAGTGGGCCATAAAAAACATCTTACCTGTCCATTGTTGCCGGAATCCCTATCAGAAGCACTGATGATGGCTACCACAGTCCCTGGAGGGGAGTCCTCTAGCAATGGCACTGAGAGAGAATTGACAGATACTTCAGGAATATTGTCATTTATGTCCAATATGTCAATAAGAACTTTACATTGTTTGGACAATGGAGGACTGCCTTTATCTTCTGCAACAATATGAAGTTCATAGAAATTTGTGTCTTCATAATCCAATTTTCCAATCACCTTGATTGCCCCAGTATCAGAATTAATACCAAATGTGTTTTTAAAATGTAGAGGTACTTTATTACTAAAAAAATAAGAGATTTCCCTATTAATCCCCTCATCTAAGTCTGTAGCATTCAGAGTAATAACTAATGACTCACTGACTGTATTTTCTAGCAACTTTATCCTATAAACAGGTTGATTAAATAGAGGAGGGTTGTCATTTATATCCAGCACATTGATGACTAGCTGAACAGTTCCTGTGAGTTTTGGTTCACCCCCATCTGTGGCTGTCAGAACTAAATGATGCACAGGGCTCTCCTCTCTGTCAAGAGGAACCTTCAATACAAGAACTACAGATTTACTCTCATCTTCATCATTTCCTGTATCAAGAGCAAAATGGTTGCTTGGGCTGAGCTTATATGTTATCAGAGCGTTAGTACCAATATCTGCATCAGATGCTCCTTCTAATAGGAACTGGGTGCCAGACATTATGAGTTCTGCTATGCTCAGGATCTGTTCCATGGTAGAGAAGACAGGAGCATTGTCATTCATGTCTTTGATTTCAACCTCCACATGGAAGAACCACAGAGGTTTCTCTACAATCACCTCCAGATGAAGGACACAGTCTGCATTCTTGGCACACAGCTCCTCCCTGTCTATCCGGGAATTTACAAACAAGATCCCATTCTGCAGGTTTACCTCAAAATAGTCCTTCTCTCCTTTGGACAGCATCCGGAACATCCGAGGCACCAGCTCACTCACCTCCAACCCCAAATCCTGGGAGATGCGGCCCACAAAGGTGCCGTGCTGGGATTCCTCCAGCACAGAATAATGGAGCTGGCCGCTCCCCATTTTCCAGGCGGTGTGGAGCAGAAGCAGCTGCAGCAGCCCCTTCGGCCAGGTAAGCATTGCAGACACAGGAACAATACCAGCAAGCTCTTCTCTGTTTCCCTAAATATCTTGTCTCAAGGGTGTCAGAAGCAGAGCCCATCTACCCCAGCCATACTGGCAATGCGTTCATAGGTTGAATCTTGGCTTGTTGGGCTTTTTCTGTTGTTCAATATTCCCACTGTGGATCTTGCTGGCAGAAATCTCAGTACCTTTAAGGGTGGAGCTCTGCATTTTCAGTTTCACTTAGGGAACAGTGACCTCTTGTGATTATAATTAAAAATGTTTCCATTGTGGAAAAAAAGACTTTTTTGTACACCTATATGTTATCTTAAGGAAACTTATCTTGTTTCCTTTTATGTATAGATACTTTTCTGTCTGTCTGTCTGTCTGTCTGTCTTTCTGTGTGTGTGTGTATACACACACACACACAAACATACATACATATACATATATACAAACATACATACAATCACACACCTCACTGCAAGGAATAGAAATAAAAATATGTATGTATGTATGTATGTACAGGGCGGGGCATAACCTTTTCCTAGGGGGTCACAGCAAGATCGACAGCAGTTTACAACTTCCGCAACACCTCATTTTAAAGCCCATAAAAAACTGAATTGAATGAGCTATTAAATGTTAAATTTGCTTTAAGAATGGCTGGAAAATTCGATTTGGAAGAACAAAGGATCATTGACAGAATAAAATGCATTGCCTTTCGAGAGGCTCGCGATGCTGGAGCGACGTTTATCAATCGAAAATGGATTGCAATCAAATTGAAACGTCATCCGGATTGGGTTACAGAAGGGCTAATGGTGGTCATACTTACTATTAAATCGTGTCAATAAACTCAGTTTTTGATGGGCTTTCGAATGGTGTATGAATTATTTGTGTTGTTATTACAAGTGTTGCTGTGACCCCCTAGGAAAAGGTTATGCCCCGCCCTGTATGTATGTATGTATGTATGTATGTATGTATGATAGATAGATAGATAGATAGATAGATAGATAGATAGATAGATAGATAGATAGATAGATATGCACACACATACATATATATCATATATACATACACATACACATACACATACACATACACATACACATACACATACAACATACAACATACAACACATACACATACACATACACATACACATACACATACACATACACATACACATACATATATATATGTATGCAGGTTTACCTCAATTGTATGTATATGTATATATATATATATATATATATATATATATATATATATATATATATATATATATATATATATATATATATATATATATATATATATATATATATATATATATATATATATATATATATATATATATATATATATATATATATCAGCTAGCCATACCCTTACTGGGATTAGAACCTGTGCTGTATTTAGCTGATGAGAGCTAAATAGCTTGAAATAGATCTATACTAGTCTCCCTTTATTTATTTATCAGCACAAATACAACACAAATGTAACAAAGGCAACAGTAAAAATATTGGGTTTCTGTCTGGATGGTCTCTTATGACGAGCCGATGGACAGAGAATGGAAGCAGTGAACTTCCTCCCATATTTGGGCATACCAGGGGTTGTGACTTTAAATATATATATTTAAATATATATATTTATTTATCAGCACAAATAAAACACAAATATAACAAAGGCAACAGTAAAAATATTGGGTTTCTGTCGTGATGGATTCTTGTGATGAGCCGATTGACAGAGAATGGAAGCAGTTAGCTTCCTCCCATAATTGGGGCATACCAGGGGTTGTGACTTTAAATAAATACCTTTCTCCCTGGCTCAGCTGATAACGGATCAGAGCCTGTGGCCTAATGGCTAAGACGTCTGCCTAATATGTAATATAGCCCAGGTTCGAATCCCAGTAAGGGTATGGCTAGCTGATGAGAGCTAAATAGCTTGAAATAGATCTGTACTAGTCTCCCTTTATTTATTTATCAGCACAAATAAAACACAAATATAACAAAGGCAACAGTAAAAATATTGGGTTTCTGTCATGATGGACTCTTGTGACGAGCCGATTGACAGAGAATGGAAGCAGGGGTACATGTTTTTACAAAAGTAAGTTTCTACATACAGGAATCAATATTCACATACATGTGTGCACAAGCTGCAAATTTTTTAACAAAACCCTTTTTACTGCCATTCTTGTCCCAAAGGTGCTTTTTCAAATGGCAGTTTCTTCAAGGAAATGTAAAGATAGTTCAATTGACCTTTGAAAAGCTTCTTTGGAACAACCATGATATGGATGACTGAGAATCTCCATAATCCTGCCATTCTTCTAGACTTATTCTTTTTTTCTTTTTTCTTTTTTACTGCTGAAATAGCACAATAACTATAATTTTTGACTTTCAAATAGAAGTTTGAAATTTGGCAGAAAGTTTTTTAATTACTTCTTTCTTTCTTTCCTTCCTTCCTCCCTTCCTCCCTTCCTTCTATTTATATATCTACTCATCACACAAACATGACTGCCATGCACTAAAAAACAAACGCATTCTACAATTAACAAAACAACATTACTCTTGATGTTACAGCAATGATGATAATGAAGATGTCACATTGATGATGTTACAGTACTGATGATGTTACCTAGTTTGAGTAATGAAACATCTGCTAGAAAACAATCAAATTCAGAGAGCACCAAGGACCCCTCAAACAACATTAAAAGATTACGAGAGTGCAATTTCAATGTTATAGGCAATATATAGCCTATATTCACAATTTTATTGTGATTGCCAAGTCTGTTGATACTAACACATTTAAAAAAACTTCCAAAAGGATACCAAGGATGGGACAAGTTTCATCTTGGTGAAGAATGATGTTTCACAAGGCAGATGCCATGGCAGAAAAAGACCATCTCCTGGGTCCTGCCAGATGTAAGTTCTTAACAGACAGGACCTCAACATACCTTTCTGCCAGATCTAGTGGAATGGGAAGATGCAATTGTGACGAGGCAGTCCTTAAATAACCCTACTCTGTGGCATGACAGACTCTAAGGATCAAAAACAGTACCTTCAATTGAATCCATAATGCAGTTCATGTAGTAGAAATTATGACACGACATGCAATCTTGGAGCTCCAGGATTGCTGTCATATCTCTGCTGCTGGACGGTCCTTTTGGATCTAAACCGTCCCGTAGAGACGGTGATAGAGAAGGGCACGTCCTGCTGATATCAGGGACATCGCAAAGTTCCTGATTGATCCAGGAGAAGCTCTTTTTCCCGGCAAAAGAGAAGCAGCTATTGAAGCTGCAGAAGGTTGGGGCAGCCTCTGAATGGAAGGAAAGCAGGAAAGAATGTCAAAATGGTGAGAGAAATTGTACTATTAGAGAAGAGAACACCCAAAAAGACTTCGAGTAAAATTAAAATTGAAGACAGAAGAGAGCAAGCGGCAAATTAAACCTGAATTAAAATTAGTGTATTATCTTTTTTTTTATGGATGGAATTTTTACAAATGCCTCTTACTTTTTAAATTAGACTTGTTTCTTTTTTCTCTTCTTCTTCTATTTTTCCTCTTTTTCATATTTGCAGATTAAATTTTTCTTTCTTTTTACAACGCTCAGCTGGATTGTTTGCTTTTGAGCACTTTTTTCTTCTTCTTAAGTTTGGAATTTAAAGGGAGGGGTAAAAGCAGAGGAAAAAGAAGCAACACTGCCATCTAGAGGTTGGAGGCTTGCAAGCATTGTTTTCTTTTTCCTTTAAACATCTGACTCATACCTTATACTTCAAGGCTCTTGATTTTGTTTATTGAAAGGGTTAGTGGGAAGAGTACAGATTGTTTATGCAGGTGCTCTTCTGGAGTACTATCAATAGCTGGATTGGAGCAAAGAGAAATCCTTGACTTGAAAGATTATAGTGAACTTGTTTGAAACTTAACAAAAAAGCCTTGGATGTTTTAGTGGCAGTGTCTATAACCTGGAAGAATGGCGCAACATGGAGAAGAAAAAGAATTAACATTGCAAATGATTAGGTAAGAAATTCAAATAATACAAATAATACAAAAAACATTGAAAAGAGGATGGAGAACATAGAACAAAAAACAGAAAAAATAGAGGGAAGAGTTGAGTATATTTATAAAACAATGATAAAATTTGAGGATAAAGTTCAAAAAATTGAAGGAAAATATGAACAAAGTGAGAAGAAAATTGTTGATATTGACAGTAAAGCAAGCATGGTTGGAAAAGACAGGAGTGGAATGTTGAAAGGAGAGATTAATGAACTGGAACCCTATCTCAATTTGGCAGAAACAATGAGAGAAATTCTGGCAGAAGCATGGTTTTTATGGTTTTTTATGGTTTTATTAGTATTTGTAGGCCGCCCTTTTCCCTGAGGGGACTCAGGGCGGCTCACACAAAACCGGGAAGGGGGAATACAGACATTAGATAGACACATATAATAAAATAGTAAGCAACATACATACATCATTCGGGAGGGGTAACTATCCTTATCCCCAGGCCTGACGGGCGAGCCGGTTCTTCAAGGCTATGCGGAAGGCTTGGACGGTGGAGAGGGTACGGATCTCCACGGGGAGCTCGTTCCAAAGGGCCGGGGCTACTGCTGATAAGGCCCTCCTCCTTGTAGTTGCCAGCCGACATTGGCTGGCCGATGGAATACGGAGGAGGCCTAATCTATGAGATCTTATTGGTCGCAGGGATGTAATTGGCAGAAGGCGGTCTCTCAAGTATCCAGATCCACTGCCATGTAGGGCTTTATGGGTGACTAATAGCACCTTGAAGCGCATCCGGAGATCGACAGGTAGCCAGCGCAGCTCGCGGAGGATAGGTGTTATGCGGGTGAATCGAGGTGCACCCGCAATCACTCGCGCGGCTGCGTTCTGCACTAGCTGAAGTCGCCGGATGCTCCTCAAGGGCAGCCCCATGTAGAGCACATTGCAGTATTCCAGCCTAGAGATCACAAGGGCCCGAGTGACTGTTGTGAGAGCCTCCCGATTCAGGTAGGGTCGCAACTGGCGCACCAGGCGAACCTGGGCGAATGCCCCCCTGGTCACAGCCGTTAAGTGGTGGTCAAATGACAGCTGTGGATCCAGGAGGACTCCCAAGTTGCGAACCCTCTCTGAGGGGTATAAAATTTGACCCCCCAGCCTGAGTGGTGGAATATTAACCAAATCTTTGGGAGGAAAACACAACAGCCACTCGGTCTTTTCTGGGTTGAGCACAAGCTTGTTCACCCTCATCCAGTCCATAACGGCCTCAAGACCCCGGCTCATCACGTCTACCGCTTCATTGAGTTGGCACGGGGCGGACAGATACAATTGAGTATCGTCCGCATATTGATGGTATCTAATCCCGTGCCTGCGGATGATCTCCCCCAGCGGTTTCATGTAGATGTTGAATAGTAGGGGGGATAAGACCGAGCCCTGAGGCACCCCATAATTTAGGGGCCTAGGGGACGATCTCTGCCCCCCCACTAACACCGACTGCGACCTGTCCGAGAGGTAGGAGGAGAACCACCGTAGCACGGTGCCTCCCACTCCCACCTCCCGCAGTCGTCGCAGAAGGATACCATGGTCGATGGTATCGAAAGCCGCTGAGAGGTCAAGGAGGACCAGGATGGAGGAATGTCCTTCATCTCTGGCTCTCCAGAGATCATCCATCAATGCGACCTGTAACCGGGCCTGAAGCCTGACTGGAAGGGGTCTAGATAGTTTGCTTCCTCCAAGGACCGTTGGAGCTGAAAGGCCACCACCTTCTCAACAACAGAAGGGAAGGTTGGAGACTGGGCGATAGCTATTAAGAACAGCTGGATCCAAAGATGGTTTCTTCAGGAGGGGTCTCACCACCGCCGCTTTCAGTGTGGCGGGGAAGTTCCCCTCCCAAAGGGAGGCGGTTACAACCGCCTGGATCCAGCCTCGTGTCACCTCACTGCAGTTAGTAACCAGCCATGAGGGACACGGATCCAGAACACAGGTGGAGGTACTTACAGCTCTCATGGCCTTGTCCACATCCCCGGGGGTAACGTCCTGAAACTCAACCCAGAGCTGTTCTACTTGATCCCCCTGTGCCTCGGCTGGAACTGCGGGGGTGGAGTCCAAGTCCGACCGAAACCGAGCAATTTTGTCCGCTAAGAATTGGGCATACTCTTCAGCTCTGCCCTGCAAGGGTTCCCCCGCCTCCCTTTTGTTCAATAGGGAGCGGGTTATCCTAAACAGGGCGGCTGGACGGGACTCAGCGGATGCTACCAGGGTGGCTATGTGGGATCTTTTTGCTGCCCTAAGTGCCCTGGTGTATTCCCTGGTGCAGGTGGTTACCATTGCTCGGTTCGATTCGGACTTATCGGACCTCCAACGGTGCTCTAGGCATCTCCTCCGGCGCTTCATCTCCCGGAGTTCCTCGGTGAACCAAGGGGGTCTCCGGGATCCGCCGCCTCGGAGGAGCC
Source organism: Thamnophis sirtalis (assembly GCF_051295495.1). Classification (NCBI taxonomy): domain Eukaryota; kingdom Metazoa; phylum Chordata; class Lepidosauria; order Squamata; family Natricidae; genus Thamnophis; species Thamnophis sirtalis. The sequence continues at coordinate 68,987,586 of NW_028261388.1, forward strand.
GCAGTGGCGCAATCCGGTCGAGGGCCTCCGACGCTGCCGAGTGCCACGCAGCAGCCAGAGTCTCCACCGGACTGTGGGCGAAAGTGTCAGGAATAACCCCAAGCTCTGTCTGGAACCTTAACGGTTCCATAAGACGCCTGGGGCGGAACCACCTGGTCGGTTCCTCCTCCCTACAGTGGGGGTTTGGCCTCCGGAAGTCAAGCCTCAGTAGGCAGTGGTCTGACCACGACAGGGGTATGATGTCGCTCCCCCTCAGACCAAGATCACAAATCCACTGCTCCGAGAGAAATACAAGGTCAAGCATGTGTCCCGCTGAATGGGTTGGGCCTCGAATTACTTGGGTCAAGCCCATGGCTGTCATGGAGGCCATGAACTCCTGCGCCCCATCAGAGTTTTCACCGAGCGACGGCAAATTAAAGTCCCCTAGGACCATCAACCTAGGGAACTCAATTGCCAGCTCGGCTACTGACTCGAGGAGCGAGGGGAGGGCTGCTGCCACGCTGTTGGGAGGCAGGTACGTTAGCAGCAGACCCACTTGACCCTTGAGGTCCAACTTTAACAGCAAAGACTCACACCCGACAATCTCCGGAGCAGGGACCCTACGAGGAACTAATGACTCCCGGATAACAGCGGCCACACCCCCACCCCTTCCCTGGGCTCTCGGCTGATGCAGCACTTGAAATCCTTCTGGGCACAGCTCTACAAGGGGGACTCCTCCCTCTGGGCCCAGCCAGGTTTCAGTAATACATGCCAGGTCTGCCCTCTCGTCTAAAATTAAGTCCCGGACGAGAGGAGCTTTATGTACAACAGACCTGGCATTTAGCGACAACAGCCTGAGACCAGGGTCCTGACTACTTGCGCCACCTGGTCTTGGAGTGGGACTCCTAGGGCCGGAAGGAGGGATCTCTGTAATGTAGCGAACCCTCCTTCCCCGGTAATGGCCTGCCCTAAAGTCCCCGCCGTATCTGCCCCTCCCTGTTACGACCGCAATACCCCGACCCTCTCCCGTGTCTCTGGTCCCCTCAACCACCCCCGTGGCCCCCGCAACTCCCGGCAGGTCCTCCGAATCACGCATACTCATACACTCCCCCAAACAGTCCCCACGTAGAAGTTAAAAACACAAAATTTACAACAATATGATCATAAAAGTGGGACATTCATTCATCTCAAGCGTACCTCATGCATAGCCCATGCAAAGAAAGAAGAGAAAGATGAAAGAAAAGAAAGAAATTATAAATTGCGCAAAAATTCTATAGCTTTGTTAGTCATTAAAAAGTGCAAGTTCTGGGAAAGTCCAAAAAGTCCAGGATGGTTGAGGAAAGGAGAGGGCCTTCTTATGTACTGTAAGTGTCCCCACTCGTCCAGTAGTGGCGCTATCTGTGGTAGCAGGTCCAAAGCGGCATCAGGCAACAATGGCCGTGGCAGATGAAAGTGCAAATAAAAGGGCAGATGAAAATGCAATCCAAAAAGTCCAAAAGCCGCACTCAGGGAGGGGTCAAATCTCAAACAGCAAAAGGTCCTGCAGTGACGACGGTCCAGTGGAGGGGAGAATGCACCGACAGGGGAGGCCAAGCCGAGGGGAGAGGAAGGGGGGTGCAATAATAGCAGATAAAAACAACCTCCCATTCTCTCCCAGTACTGTTCCAGGCTGACCGCCTTCTCCCTGGGGCGATGGGTAGTCCAGTGCAAGTCTAAAGACTCCTCACAGTCCTCATGGTCGGGAAGGCGCAGCTGAAAATGCCGAAAAAGCTGAAAAACGCCGCCCAAAGGCATCATACGAGGGCCGCCTGAAAGCGGCGACCCAGCTGTCTGCTTCTTCAGCTGTTTGCTTCTTCTTCCGGTCCCCTGGAGCTCGCTCTCCTACAGGGACCTCTTCCCGCACCAGCCTAAGAGAAACTGCAGTGGGAGCGGCAAAAACTAGCCATCCAGCCTAGCCACTTTGATGTTGGAATCCTGCTACCCCTTCCTCAAAGCGAAGCATGGTGATAACTAAAGGCAAGCTGATGGAAGGAACAGATGGAGGGTTTCAAGTTTTTACAAGATACACAATGAACAACAAGGTGCCAAGAGAAGTCCACATAAGACTTATCAAGAAAATAATTAGAATACAAATACCACAAATGGCAAGAGTTATAGGACTGCACTATTATTGGAAGGATATAGGATGATGAAATGAAATGTTAGAATAAAAATTAAGTTAAACTTAGTTAAATTTAGAGTATTATGTATAAAATAAAGTAATAATAGTTATAGCTAAATAAATGATTAATAATGATAATAATGCATATATATACACTAGATTGATAATATGAAATTTTATATAAATTGTAAGTGAGGACTATGGAGAGGATGTTGAATAGCTTGTTACAAAAGATAAATAATTCTATACAGAATAGAATATAAAGCTGTAATAATATTGGATATTTCAGGATGATGTAACAAAATGCCATAATATAATTTTTTTTTAAATTTAGAATATTTTACATAAAAATGATGTAATAATAGTTATAGTCAAATGAATGTTTAATAACTACAACAACTGTATATATGCATATTAGAATGATGATATGCGTCTTTATGTAAATTGCAAGTGAAGACTATTGGGAGAAAGCACAAACGTTTTGTAACCAATCAACACACTGTAAGTAATTGGAGAAGGGTTTTTATTTTATGTGTGTTTATGTCTGTTTGTTTTATGTTTGTTTAAAAATAAAAACTTTTTATCTTTTAAAAAAAAAGAAGCAGCAAAAGGGAGATGTGTCACCAGGGCCCTGAAAGGGACTGTGGCGGATTGGTTGATAGCCCTTCATAATGAGGATTCCCCACAGCTGAGGGATTACAGTGTGTTTATGATGGCTGTTGAGTCTCCTCCCGGGCTCGCTCCTCCTAGCGGCAGCCGAGGAAACAAAGACTGTTCCTGATTGGTGGGCCACCTGACAGCCCAATAAAAAAGAGCTGTCAGATGGGCATTCTGGCTGCTATTGTATTAGCCGACAGCCACTGGTTAGCATTCTGTGTTAGAGTTAATAAACCTGTTAGCCTTCACTCTGCCTATTGCCTCAGTCTGTTCCCCAACGTTCTCAATATTGCCAACGAAGATGGAATACAGAGGCTGAAGTGTAGCAAGCAAGAGCTGGTCACTTGAAAGAGCTGGCTCAAATTGACCTGTAGATCACACAATGAGAGGTCATGCTACATCAGAAGGCTGAGGTAAATGCTGTCAGAGGCACCCAAATTTGAGGATGGCTGCGCTACCATTTTTCGCCCCTTTTAACTCACTATCGGAAGCTTGCGACATTACCTTGACAAATTTGAGTGTTTTTTAGTTGCTAACAATTTGGCAGATAGTCCCATAGATAGAAAGCAGGTATATTTTTTAACCTTTTGCAGCATGGAGGTATTTCAGACAGCCAAAAACTTGGTGACTCCATTAAAGGAGCATTCCATAGCTTGGGAAATGCTGATGGCCAAGCTTAAGAGCCACTATGCTCCTATGCTGTCTCGAATAGCCCACCATCATGCGTTCTTTCTTTCATAGGAATCAGCAAGAAGGCGAGTCAATTAATAATTATCTATTGGGCTTAGAGCGGTTGCTTTGTATTGTGAATTTACAAATCTTGATGACTATCTGTTGGACAGACTAGTTTGTGAATTGTGTGACCTCTGCCTGCAGCGCAGGTTACTAGCAAAAATGGAGGTCACGTTACAGATTGCTCTGGATAAAGTCTGTGCTTCAGAGTTGTCCAATAAATCATCCACAGAGATTCAACAAGTGATTAATATCATTGCTGGGGGCCAAGCAAAAAGCCATTCACCTGAAGATGAAGATGGAATTCACCACCTCAAACCTTTTGCAGGGAAAAAGACGCCTCAGAGAAAGTTTAAAAAAAACAATGTTTTAAGCCTGTAACAATATGCAAAGACAACAATCCTCTGGAATCTATTATCGGGCAGGCAAATGCAGAATTTAAAAAGAAAATTTTCCCCATAGTATTACTTGAAGGGGCACCTTGTAAATTAGAACTTGACATGGGCTCAGCCGTATCCTTAGTGTGGTGGAGCACATTAAAATGCTTGGTGCCACAGATGTCAAAGAAGAGATTGGAGCTATCAGCCTCTGTTTTGCTGCTTGCTTTTGGCTGCCATTGAAATGGGGAGGGGGGGCATGGTACTTGGGTGGGGAAGTATTCAGTACAGGAGTGATTGTAAAAAGAGAGTTGTTCTCACCATCTACTGCGCATGCTGCAGATAGAGGATTTGCCGCCAAGGCCAACTGTCCAGCATACCAACCTGATGATGCTTTTTGAAGATGTCTCCCACATGACACCTGAGGGATGTGCGGATTGGACCATAGGATGGGGTTACCAGGGGGAGGGGGTTGGGTTACATATTGATATCTATGATTACGTGCGCTTTTGCCTTAGATCTTGCTTTGCTTAGCTGCTATCTACTCATGACCAGTAAAAGTACTCTTAATTCTGCAAAATGGAGTTGAGTGGTTTCTTTCTTGGTTACTGAGGGAGGCCGCCTTGACATTAAGCAAGATCTCAGTTTCACCCTCATCCCGGAGCTAACACCTTCAGAGTGGAGTGCAACAAAATCCCAAACCCCTGAAGAATGTCCCACCAAGGCAGTGACCAGGAGAACGATATGGGAGCCGCTGCATCCTCATGCCCTTTGGAAACGGAGCGAATGGCCGGACTACACTTGGAAGAATGATCTGTTCGCCCCAGATGAACGTTGGAAGTGGAACAGAAGTCTGACCCTGACGAAACTTCGGCTGGAGTTACCACAAGGAGACAGAGGCAACCAGCAGCTGCTTTGCAGGAGGCAGATGAAGCAAACCTTATGATGTCCCAGGCTATGAAACTCTTTGGAGAGGCTTGGGAGAGGCAATGCTTCCATGAGAGTGGTCCCGAAAGAGAAGCGGATCTCCCAGAAACAGAGGAGAGATCTGCAGAGGGCCTGTTCTGCCCGAGAGGAGCAGGGGGGGCAGAAGGTGGAACTGATCAGGATGACCCAGCCCCGACCCCAGCAGCAGCAGCCACCATAAACATCCCAAGAGGGGGAGGGGCCCCCCACAGATGCCGGATGGCTAAAGTTCCCCCACTTGGAATGAAATTTGGGGGAGAATCTAAAGATTTAGGGTTCTTCCTCATTCAAGTATGGAATTACATGCAACAGTTCGGAGATGATCTTCCAACTGAGGAGGCCAAGGTAAGAATAGTTACGATGACGTTGGAAAATAAGGCAGCTGCTTGGATGGTGGCCCTGTATAATGCTGACTCCCCCCTACTGAGAGACTATAATAGATTTATGGCCGCCCTGAGAAAACACTTTGATGATCCACTCATGGAGTGAAAAGCAAGAACTAGATTTAAAACCCTTACCCAGAGGAACAGGCCAGTTGCTGAATATATACAAGAATTTCGTGAATTGTCTGTTTACATGTGAGGTTGGTCCGAAGAGGCTTTGATGGACGGGTTTATGGATGGGTTAAACAAAGATATATACCAGAATTGTATAAACGGGGGGGGGGGGAGGGCGCAGATTGCAGCCTTGGTATGAATTGGCTGCGGATGTGGAGATTGATTTAGCCTGAGACAAGTACCATGAAGATAGTGAAAAAAAGAAGGCTACCCCCCCCAACCCCCCCCCCCAAGGAGCTCCTAAAGGAGGGAAAAATGGATCTACAAGCAAGCCCAGGTCGATCATCTGTTTCTGTTGTGGGAAGGAGGGGCACCGAGCAGCAAATTGTCGCACCAAGATGAGCCCAAAGCCCTCTGCCAGGGGGGAGAGAAAATCAGATAAACCGTCTGGGAAGAGGAGGGAGACCGCCATGAAAGGGGTGGAACCTAATCCGCCGTTCCGCCCTGCTCCAGGGGAAGAGGAATCACCATCCTCATCGGAGGAAAGTGAAACCGAATCTGACGCCGAAGTCTGGTAAGTTCCCAATCGGGCCCCATGACTATCCCAGTTGAACTTAAAGTGCCCTCTACTGGAGCGCAAGAAAAAATGCTGGCCCTTTTACATTCGGGTTGCACATGTTGCATCGTTAGCCTCGAAGTGATGGAAAAATTGTGCCTGAAACTGAAAACTTTAAAAGTCCCAATTGCTTTTTGCCAGCTGGACGGCTCAATAGCTGGAGGGAGTCCTGCCCATTTTGTAACTGAGCCAATAGTCATGTGGATGGGAACTCACCAAGAGTTTTATTCTAGCACCAGGAATGGACCAGCCTCTTATATTAGGCTTACCCTGGATACGTAAATGGAACCCACAAATCAATTAGAGGAAAGGGTGGGTGCGCATCCGATCTGCTATACCCCCTGAGGGAGAGGGGGGACTCCCAAACGTAATAACGCTGACTCTAACCTAACAGCCGCGGGGCAAGAGAAAATTGAGGGGGAGGAGAAAATCCCAAAAGAATATTGGGACCTAAGAGATGTTTTCAGTGAAAAACCCTCTGATAAATTACCCTCACACCGTGCCACTGATTGCAGCATTGATATTCTCCCCAGGGCAAAACTTCCAAAACCCCAGATCTATTTGATGACACACACCCCCCCCCCGTGAAATGGATGAATTATGGAAGTTTATTGACAAAAATTTGCAAAGGAGGTTTATTGAACCTGCTAGGCCCCGAGTGGCTGCTCCAGTGTTGTTCAGAGAAAAGAAAGATGGCTCCTTTCATCTCTGTGTTAATTACAAAAACCTTAATGCTGTGTGTATACAGAATGTCTACTCCCTACCTTTAATGAAGGATATGTTGGTCCAATTGGGTAAAGGAAAGATTTTCATGAAATTGGACCTAAAAGAAGCCTATTACAGAGTCAGAATTAAAGAGGGAGATGAATGGAAAACTGCTTTTAACTGCCCACTTGGTTGTTTCCAATAATGGCAGCTATTTCCCAGTTTGCAGCATTCGTTCCAGGGTAGGAGTCATGGGAGGCATTCATTGAAAGATTTGAATGCTATTTGCAGGCGAACGATTACACATAAATTTCTGATGAAAGGAAGCAGGGGTTTTTCCTAGGCTTCTGTGGGCCGGAAATATATTCTACAGCCAGGGCTCTGGCAACTTCCACAGCAGTGTATGCCATTCCATGGGAGGTGCTGATTAAAAAATTAAGAGGCCACTATGCACTGACCCCTTTGCATATAGCTAGACACCACTCGTTCCCTCAGTGTACTCAATGAAAAGGTGAGTCGGTCAGTCAGTATATGGCTACGCTGAGAACTGAGGCCATCCATTGTGATTTTACTGATTTGGATGAAGCCTTGTTGGAACAATTAGTATGCGGGGTTCGTGATTTGTGTTTACAGTGCCGTTTATTGGCCCTCTCTGAATTAACACTGCAGATGGGGATTGAAGAGGCTACAACTGCAAAAATTTCCGATCGCTGTATTGCAGTCGAAATATAGCGTTACCAGATGGCCCTCGGCCAAGTGCCTATTTCCCCTCCATTAATCAACAGAAGTATGAGGAGGGGGATGACTTTGAGGAGGAGGAGGAGATAAGCCACCTCAGAGTGGGCCAGCCAAGGCGAGACAAATGGTCTCTGAAATTACCTCAGACCAGGTGTTTCAGCTGTGGCAGAAACATTTGAGATCGTCTTGCAAATATAAAGGGGCCACTTGCCGCCGCTGTGGGAAGAAGGGGCATATGCAGTACATTTGCCGAGCGATCCTGTCTTCAGCTGACTTGATGACAACCATGACCACTCATGTGCCGAATAGAGGAACGAATCGACCCAGAGGGGACTGCATCGCCACCGGTAATGGCCAAGACTAAACTGTCAACAACGCAACTGATGGGAAGCCGGGTCCAAAGAAGATTTATTTAAATGTTCTTATTGAAGGGGATTCATGTAACATGGAAATAGGCATGGAGTCTCCCAAGTCCATAATTGCCTGGAGCATCCTTAAAGCATTAATTCCCTCTATACAACTAAGCAGATTAACCAATTGTCAATGTAAATTAAGGGACTATCGGGTAATCGTAGAAAAAATTTAGGCTGTAGAATGTTCCAAGTGGAACATGCATCCTTTTAAGGGAAACTGTAATGGCTCCTCTCCTAACTTGAGAAAGTAAAGACTCTTGAAACGGATTATTTCAAAAGGAACCTTTAATCAGTCAGGATGGAAACCATTAGAAGCACGGCAGCATCTGAAACCCTTTAGTCAATACAAGTGGGATTAAACTGATAATGACCCTTCCCATTAGGCTTAATGCAAGAAGAGTTCCTTTCGCATTGAGAGCCAAAGTAGATGCTGAGATTGATAAGCTACTTGCTCAAGGCATATTGGAACCTGTGGACTACATGAAGTAGGAAACCCCTATTGTGCTACCAATAAAGTCGGAGGGATCCATTTGGATCCTTGGTGACTATATGTCAACAATAAATAAGGCATTACAGGCTAACCCTTACCCTGTCCCAATGGTACAGCATCTGCTCCATTCCTTGGGACAAGGTTTGATTTTTGCCAAACTTGACTTGACCCAGGTGTACCAGCAATTGCCTGTGGACGACACTACAGCAGACATCCAGACAATTGTTACCAATAGAGGGGCTTTTCATGGCTGCTGGCTCCAGGTTGGAGTCTGCGTCACCCCAAGAATATTCCAAAGTATCATGGAGCGACTGCTGCATGGCATTCCTGAGGTGACTCCCTATTTTGATGATGTTTTAATTTCGACAAACAGTCAAACTGAGCTAAGAAACAAACTTAAGAGTGTAATAGGGGTATCTGCGGTGAGGTTTCTTGGGTACTTGATTGACACTAAGGGAATCCATCCAGCCCCTGAAAAAGTGGAGGCCATTAAAATGGTCCCTGTTCTACAAATAAGTTAGAGCTGCAAGCCTTTTTAGGTTTGCTGAACTTCTATGCCATGTTTTTGCCACATAAGGCTTTGGTTGCCGAGCCTTTGCACAGGCTGCTGGATAGTTCAGCTGCCTGGAATTGGGGCAGCTGTGAAGCAAAGGCATTTGCGGCTGTTAAAGCCTTATTAACTTCTTCGGCCATTCTTATACAGTATAGGGAAGACCTGCTCTTGGTTTTGGCCTGTGACACCTCTCCCTATGGAGTTGGGACAGTCCTGAGCCACCGCTATCCAAATGGCTAAGAGATTCCAATTGCCTATTTTTTGTGCACTTTATCCAAGGCGGAACGAAATTATAGTTAATTGGATAAAGAGGCATTGGCAGCGTGACTGGAATCAAAAGATTCCACAATTACCTTTATTGCCATTCTTTCCTGCTTCTAACTGATCATAAGCCACTTTTGGGAATTTTCTTGGGGCACCAGCCAACCCCGGAGATACTGTCTCCGTGTATGTCCCGATGGGCTATATTTTTGGCCACCTACTCCTATCGCTTGGAATACAGACCAGGAAAACAAATGGGGCATATGGATGTACTGAGCCGCTGTCCTCTGCCCCTGATGGTACAAGACCTGGCCCCAGAGTCCTTGGTATTGATGATCAATGACCTCCAGATGCCCCTAACGGCGTCCAATATTGCCAACCACTCTAAAAAAGAACCTATTCTTTCCAAAATGCTAGATTGGGTTCGCAGGGGTTGGCTGGGAAAGGGAGTGGCTGCTGATTTCCTACCATATTACAGGAGATGGCTTGAATTGTCTGTAGTAAGGGATTGCCTACTATAGGGCAGCAGGGTAGTAGTGCCCTCACTGCTCCGCCAATCGATCCTTAGTTTCCTCCATGAGGGCCACCCAGGCATAATTCTTTCTCGAAAAGAAAAAGAAAATAAAGGCTTCTTGGTCCGCCTGGACCAGAAAGTCAAAATCCGGAAAATTAACCTTGTTTAGGAAAGTTTTGCACTGATGGAAAAATAGTGTTTTCCAGTGAAAGTTTTTTCCCTACTTTTCCTTGTTTGATTTTTTGGCCTCTATTCCTTCTCTTCTCTCCTTTTTTCTTTCTTCCTTTTTTCTTTCCTTTTTCTTTCCTTCCTTCCTTCTTTCTTCCTTTTCTCTTTCTCTCTCTTTCTTTTTTTCTGCCTCTTTTTCTTATCCTCCTGCCCTCCTCTTCCCTTTCTTTTTCTCTTTCTCCTCTTTCCTTTTTTGTCTCTCTCTGTCTCTGTCTCCCTCTCCCTTCCTTCCTCCCTTCCCTCCTCTCCCCTCTTTGTTTGTTTCTTTAAGTGCCCCAATTGCTAATCTACATCAGTTGGTAATTTATTCATAACTTGCTAATATCACTCCAGACTATTGGATAGTAAGGGGGAAAGTATAGTCCTCAACTTACAACAGTTCACTTAATGACTAAAGCTACATCAGCACTGAAAAAAGTGAATTACAGCTGTTCTTCACACTTATTATCATTGCAGCATCCCCATGGCCACATGATCAAAATGTGGATCTTTGGCAACTGCCTCATATTTATGAGGGTTGCAGGACTCCTGGGCTCCCTTTTGCAACCTTCTGCCAAGCAAAGTCAGCAGGAAAGTCAGATTACCTTAACAACTAGGTTACTGATTTAACCACAGTGATTCACTTAACTGTAGCAAGAAAGGTTGTAAAATGGGGCAAAACTCACTTAACAAATGTCTCACTTAGCAATAGAAACTTTGGGCTCAATTATGGTCATAGATTGAGGACTACCTGTATAGGGAGATTTCTTTACTTAATGGATATTTACATGGTAGAATTGAGTTTCAAATAACACTGATTTTGTTGTCTTGGGTGACAACTATGAAAAAAATTCAGGTGCTCAGGCATGAAAATGTGCTGCTCAAACACTATACTTTTCCATTCACACTGAAAAAAAATTAGAGGGAACATTGAAAGCAATGCCATAATTCACAGCACAAATGGTGGTTTCAATATTTGAACAACTAATTGCCATCCAACATGATTTAGAGACATTGAAAAAAGTCCACCACTTCTGGTGGGGGGCTGAGGGAGCTTGTTGTTCTTAACAGCTCCAGAATCTTGGCTGCGTCAAACTGTCTAAACAGCAATTCATCAGCTATTTGGCAGTTTGATTACCTCTTCTTTGGGCTTAGAAGAAGAAGGAGAGTTAATTATGCTTGGGCAGTGCTCCAACTAACCTTCCCAGACTATAATCTGGGACGGAGTGGGGGGGCACCCGTTAGCATAGTATTCTCCATGTCAAGAATTTCTTCTGCTTTTATCTGCAGAACAAAGGCATCCACCCATCCTCAGCACAAGTTTGATTTATTGCTGATTCCAGAACGAGCAGAACTTTTATTCGTGAACTCCTAATTGTATGTATAAATCTTAGCTTCATTTTTAAAGAATTCCTTCTGATAATTTACTGGCTAAAGAGACACACAAAATGGCACCGAGCAGATTCATAGCAGGGGTTGGGCTTTGACAATATTTTTAAGGAGCTCAGAACATTTAAAGAAAAGGAAGTGATTTATCATCAAACTAAACAGCAATTGCTGTATAATCAGTTGCATAGATTTACTAATTGGCTGAAGAAGATTAAACTTGGAATGGCTTCTAAGCAAAAATTTCCTCCCCCCCCCCCAACACGTCCAGAAGTGTGGGCAGCTCGCCTGCTCCCGCTACTAAATTACAGTCACTACTACCCCCACCCTACTTCTGCAGGGGAGCCCCTGACCAGAGAAATTTTGCAGAAAGAATTGGTTGAAGCCTTAAAAAATCATGCAGCTGCGATGGAAATTAAAATTAAGGAGGAGATATCTGCTGCTTATAAAGAACTGTCTGAAGAGCTTGTGACTCAGAACCAGGGGATTAGGGACGATATTTCGGTGACTTTTAATTCCCTCTCAGGATACGTGTCTGGAATTGAAGACAGATTAGAAGAACTTAGTGATGCTAATATCAAACTGGCAACGAAAATGGATGTGGTTCAACAAAAAGTTGGTGACTCTGAAAATGAAATTATTATGTTACAGTATAGACAAATGGAATTTGCTTTAAGAATAAGAGGCCTACATGAGCATAATCAAGAAAATTTGAAGCAGATTTTCTCAGAAGCTTTTGATAAATTGATGGGAAGGCCAGATGGGAATTATGAATGGCAAATTGAAAAGGTTTATCGTGTTAACTCCTGGCTTGCCAGACAAAAGCAATTACCAAGAGACATTGTGGTGTACTTTGCTACAAGAGACATGAGGAATATGATACTGCAAGAGTCTTACAAAACTAAGGTTCAAATTGGGGGTCAGGAGGTGACTGTTTTGAAGGAGATTCCACCTAAAATGTTGAGATCAAGAAAAGACTATGCTTTTTTAGTTGAAGAGCTTAAAAATTGTCAGTTACAGTTTAGATGGGACGTGCCAGCCGGACTAGCACTCATTTATCAGGGGCAAAGATACCGTCTTAATTCAGTATGGAAGGCTCGAGATTTCTACAATAACATATTGAAGGCTGGACATCCCCCCACCCGGCCTGGACCTAGAGAAAGAGAACAAGAAGGACAGGATAGACAGCAAGTATCAACAAGATTGGATCAACTTTCTCTCTCAGAGGTACAAGGAGCCAAGGAACAAAGACAAACCAGTGTGATTACCAGACGAATGGACCAAGAATTAAAAAAGCAACAATTACAACAAAAACCTGCCACCGGTCAAGAAGCTACAGGTACCAGTCTAGAAGCAGTGGGAAGAGCCAGGCCAAAAATTAAATTCCAGGATGTCCAGATGGCTCTTAAAAAGCTTCAGGGAGCTAAAGATGACAACTAAGTTCCTAACATAGAACGTTAATGGTTTAAATTCCCCACAGAAAAGGAAGAAAATAAATCACTATCTTAAACAATTCAAGAATGATATAATTTGCTTGCAAGAAACCCATATTAGATCAACTGATCAAAAATACTTGATTAATACAAGACTTGGACAACACTTTATAGCTTCTGCTCCAGAGAAGGAAAATGGTATAGTTATCTACTTAAGGAAGGACATGAGAGCTGAATTAATTGAAGCAGACTCCCAAGGAAGATACATTGCAACAGATCTGGTATTAGAAGGGAAAAGGATACTGCTATTGGGAATATATGTTCCCAATCAACAACAAGATAAATTTTATAAAAAGCTCCATGCTAAGTTAGTACATTGGGATTATAGATCCTGCATATTACTGGGTGACTGGAACGGCGTTATGGATACCAAGAAAGACAAGAAGCCTTTTTGGCAAAATATTCAAATGCGAGCAAAACTACCTAAGTCCTTTTTCGACATGATAGATGATTTTGAACTGAGAGATATTTGGTGAGAAAGGAATGCAGAAGAATATGATTTTACCTTCTTTTCTGATAGACACCAATCCTTTTCCAGGATTGACTTCATACTAACCACCAATGATTTGCTTTCTAGGGTAAAGAAGACAAAGATATGTTCCAGAGTTTTATCAGATCATAATCTGGTTTGGATGGAGTTGGGAGTTGGGAAGCAAACAAGAAGGACTTGGAGATTGAATGAAAATTTATTTAGATATGAGAAATATATTAATGAATGTAAAAAATTGTTAAGAGAATACTTTGTTTTTAATATGAACAAGGGTACATCTATGGAAATAGTATGGGATGCAAGTAAAGCATATATGAGAGGAGTTTTGATAAATCTAAATAGATTACATAGACCTAATCAGGGGAGAAAGCGAATCGAACTTGAAGATGAAATTAGGAAGAAAGAGCAGGAGTTAATTTTAAAACCAGGAGATAAAAAGTTTAAAGAAGCAATTACTTTATTAAAAGACCAATTTAATATGCTGATTTCAGACCAGGTAGCTACCAATCTGCTATATGCAAAACATAACACTTTTTGTAATGCAAATAAATCTGGTAGATGGTTAGCATATCTGATTAGGAAAAAACAGAGATCTCGTAATGTATTGAAATTACATTATAAAGGGGAGGAAGTGTATCAACAGGATGAGATTCAAAAGGTCTTTCGTTAATTCTTTATAGGATTGTACAAGAGTGATAAAATTCAAGGCCTCGATATAGATAGATACCTGGATAAAGAAAAAATACCCATAGTTAAAGATGAGCAGAGGGAAAGACTGAACCAACCAATAACTTCGGGGGAAATTCTACAGGTAATTAAACAGTTAAAGGCAGGGAAAGAACTGGGTACAGATGGCTTGACGGCGGTTTATTACAAAAATCTACAATTAGAAATGGCAGAACCTCTTAAGGAATTATTTAATAAGATTCAAGTGGAAGGGAAGGTACCCCCATCTTGGAAGGCAGCTTTCATATCCCTGATACCTAAAGAAGATCAAGATGTTACTCAACCAAAAAATTATAGACCTATATCATTATTCAATGTAGATTATAAAATCTTTACCAAAATTCTAGCGAATAGGTTAATGTTGGTTATCCAGCAATTGATTCATAATGATCAAACGGGTTTTATTCAAGGGAGACAAATGAGAAGTAATGTAAGACTAATTGTTAATATATTAGAATACTTGGGAAAGAATAACCAAATCCCTGCTGCGCTCATATTTTTAGATGCTGAGAAAGCCTTTGATCGAGTGAATTGGCAATTCCTGCTGAAAATATTGCAAAAAATGTAAATAGGAGAGCACTTCTTACAATCAATTAAAGCAATATATCAGCAACAAACAGCTCAAATTATAGTTAATGGAAGTTTAACAGCTTCATTTCAAATTGAAAAAGGTACAAGGCAGGGTTGTCCCTTGTCCCCATTATTGTTTATCATAACTTTGGAACTATTGTTGAATAAAATACGGGGTTCAGGGGATTTACAGGGAATTAAGATTAGGCAGCAAGAATATAGAGTACGTGCTTTTGCGGATGATTTGGTTATAACATTAACCCAACCACAGGAATCTAGTAAGGTTTTAATTAACATGATTAATCAATATGGTCAAGTGTCAGGATTTAAAATAAACTTAGGGAAAACAAAGATACTAGCTACAAATAGTAGAGGGATAGTACAAAGGGAAGAACTAGAAGGAATGACAGGATGTGAAATAGTTTTAAAAAGTCAAGTATTTAGAAGTTTATATCTCAACCTCAAATGGGAAGTTATATAAGTATAATTATGAACCACTATGGCATAGCATACAGACAGAGATGAAAAAATGGGAGAAATTACAGTTATCTTTGCTGGGAAGAATAGCAGCAGTGAAAATAAATATTTTACCTAAATTTTTATTTCTTTTCCAAATGTTACCAATACTCAAAAAAGATGTGAGCTTGCTAGAATGGCAGAAGGTCATTAATAAATTTGTATGGGGAGGGAAGAAGGCAGGGCTTAGCAGTGAGAAGACGGGTTTTCAGGCTATTCCTGAAATTCCTCTATAGAATTGGACGGTTCATTTTTGAACCCAAGCTGTCCCGGAGAGACAGTGAAAGGTTGGAGGAGATCCAGTGACCCCAGAGACGTTCGCAAAGTCCCTGGGGGCTTGGAATTTAACCTCCTTTACCAGTGACTTCTGGATTAGCCGTAAGCTAACCGAAACTGCAGGTTGCCCCTAAGAATGGCGTGAATGTTTCCAGCTGGTAAGGTGATTATATTACTCAGAGAGACACGGTCCGCATAAAAATTTAAGCTAATTGAGACCAAAGAACAGAAGAATCTAGCGGCGAATTGGATCTCTTTATGGGTTTATGGACGGTGGTTACCCTACTTTTTAAATGTTTTAAATGCTACTTACATGGACAAAGGAAAGATTACTCCAACATTTTCTCTGACTCTCTGTAAGTGGGCTGTAAACCAATTTACTATAATTTGGCTCCCTACAACTTGACACTTTTATTGCTTGGCTGGGTTGGTCTAAGATCAGATAAGATTGTACAGCTCCCAGCTTGTTTTTACTTGCAAATACCTTAAAGCCTCTAAAGGGAAAATACTAACTGCGTACAAATATGGTGTCTGTTCAAGTTTCAAATGATTCATTTCAAATGATTTTTTCTGCTCTACAAAAGCTATCTGACACGTACGACAGATTTGAAAGAAAACTGGATTATTTGCTGTTTTTAACATCAAAATATGAAGAAAAAAGTGAGAATGTTGAATGTTTGAATGTTCCTGAAATACAAACGAAGGATGTCAGAGATGAAGATTTTCAATTTGCTGATATTCCGGGCATCTGGTTTACCTCTGAGGGAGAAAAAGATGGAACGTTTGAAGGGGGGGCAGGTACGCAGAAGATTTACTTCGAAAGACAGAGCGTAGGAGGAATGAGAAGCATTAAAGAATTTATACTTTATGAAATATCATTTGCAAAACTTTTGATACCACCACTGAGAATTAAAGACAAGCTGAAAAGTGGAATAAGCGTAGGACAACGACATTATATGAGAGGGACCTTAAGCAAAAAGGTGCAAAGATCTTCTTGTTTGGACTTGCTCATAAAGACGTTTGGAGAACTTGATCCACGAATGGCAACAGGATTAAGGAGGTTTTGTTATTGGAGAGACACAGGCTGATAGATGGAAGAATACAATTCAAAATTAACTAAACCTAATTAATTTTATTTGTAATAGACATAGTTGAATAATAATTGATAATGATAGTAATGTATATAATGTGGAGTTGATATGATAAATAATAATTGGATATGAGAAGGGAAGGTTAGAAATATTTTTGGACCATATACAAAGGTTATTAATCACAATAATTATCACTATTAAAAAATAAAATAAAACTATATACAGTTAAATGTTAACTAATATGGGGAAAATGTTATGATATATGATATAATTACATAAAGAAAGGAGAATGATAATAAACTATTTACACGGAGGATGGAATTTTTGGTATTAAATATTATGGATGTTTAGCTAAAACAGGATATGAGGATTTGATGTTAATGGAGGATTTTATAAACAAGTAAATGAAATGCTAGCATGTGGTTATGGATTAAATCTTTGGCATAGTTAAGGATGAAAGATGTTTAAACAACTGTAGTCAACTAAAAGTGGAGGTATGATCAGGGGTGGGTTTCGACCGGTTCGCACCGGTCCCTGCGATCCGGTTGGTCGCCGAACCCGGAAGTAAGTAACTTTCGGGAACGGCGAAGGCCCCCCCCAGGCCCGCGCGCGCCCGCACACCCGTGCCCGCTCCTTACCCGGTTTTTACGAATTCTGCGCTTTCCACGCATGCACAGAACGCATACAGCACCTGCGCGATCCTCCAGGAGCAGCTGGAGCATCGCGCAGACGCTAGTACGCATGCGCGTGCCACGTGTGTGCACGCACGCACCGCGTGCGTGCGCGAGGACGCCGCCGGCCTCGTTCCAACCGAACCGGTTGGAACGGGGCGAGAAACCCACCCCTGGGAATGATGATGTCAATATGGTAAACATTTGAGTTAAGATATTTGAATTAATATGAATTAATGGAAGAGATGCACAAAAACATGTTGTAACCAGCTGATATACTTTTTTATAGTATATACCTGTGTTCTTTGTGTGTGTGTGTGTGTGTGTGTGTGTGTGTGTTCTTTTTTTTTTTCTCTGCCTTGTTTTCTGTTTTTTGTCTTTTTTGTGTTTTGATTTTTTTTTCCCACTGGTGTGGGCATGTGTTGTTTATGTAACAAAATAAAAAAATTTAATAATAAAATAAATAAATAAATTTGTATGGGCAGGGAAAAAGCCGAGAGTAAAACTAAAAATAATGCAAGATGTGCGCGAGAGAGGAGGCTTGAAATTACCCAATTTAAACTATATTATGATGCAGCAGTTTTATCTGTAATTAGTGACTGGATTAACTTAACAGATGATAGAATACTTAATATTGAGGGGCATGATTTGGTACATGGTTGGCATGCTTACCTGCTATATAACAAAAAGGTGGACAAGAATTTCAAAAGTCATATTTTAAGAAATGCTCTACTGCGGGTCTGGAAAAAATATCAATACAAACTAAATGATAAGATACCCATGTAGGCAATTCCCAGACACGCAATAGAAAATATGAACATAGTACAAAAACAGGATGTAACTACTTACAGACAGCTTCTTACCTTAGAAAGAGGTGTACTACAATTAAAACTCTTGGATGTATTAAAAGAGGAAAAGGTAATTCAAACATGGTTTCAGTATGGGCAGTTACAGGCCAGATGGAAAATAGATAAAAAAAATTGGCTTCATGCAAGTCGAGGATAATTTACTCAAACAAATTAGAGATCAAAGTGCAATGCATATAAAGAGATTATATAATGTATTAATAGAAATGGTCTTGGAAACAGAATTAGTTAAAGACTGTATGATAAAGTGGGCTCAAAATATTGAAGAACCAATAATGTTGGATACATGGGAAAAGATTTGGGTAAGAAATATAAAATTTACACAAGCCCAAAACTTGAGAGAAAACTTTTATAAGATGTTTTATAGATGGCATTTAGATCCTAAAAAATTGGCTTCTATGTATCCGAATTTACAACCTAAATGCTGGAGATGTGATTGTGTGGATGCTACATATTTTCACATATGGTGGACTTGCAAAAAGGTTAAGGCATTTTGGATAAAAATATGGTGGATTATGCAAAATGTTCTTTAAAAAAGGATAAAGTTTACCCCTCAGTTATTTTTGTTAGGTATTATTACTGATTGTATAGTTGTAGAGATTAATTTGATTTTGCACTTAATAACTGCAGCTAGATTGTTGGTGGTGCAATACTGGAAGAAGGAAGATTTGCCTATTATCCAAGAATGGACATTGAAAGTAACAAACCTAGCCGAGATGGCTAAATATCTGCATATCTTAAGGATCATTCAAATGAGAGATATAAACGAGACTGGAAAAAATGGATTTATTATATTCAAAATAAATATGGGTCTAAGAAATTTCAGATAGCTTATGATTAAGACTAGGAATGATATAAATTGTCTAGAGTTAGCCTAGCAAGGAGGAGCTAAAGCTCAATTCAAAGACGTTATTAACTTTTTATTTTCTTTCTAAATACATTTTTGTTAAAGATTTATACCTTGTATTGGTTCTGGGAAGTCAGGGGGGAGGGCGGGGGGCCTGGGGGGAGGGCGGGGGGGAGGGAAGTAAATATTTGTAACCAAATTAGGCTTGAGGGGGGTGTTGGATTTAAAAGCACTATGATTATACGTGTATACTGTTTTGTCTTATTTTTTAAACAAAGAAGGAGCAAGATATGTTATGTATATTGAAATCGAATTATAAATACCATCAACACAAAATGGAGCTTGTTCAAAAGCTGAAATACACCAAGTGAATGAGAGGAAGAGTGTGAAGCAGAGGAGAGGTAAGGTAGGAAGAGAGAGGTAAGAGAGAGGGCAGGGGGGGAGACGAGGAGAATAAGGAGGAGAAATGAAGGGGAAGTAGAGTAGAAAGGAGAAAGGAAGGGGAAGTAGAGTAGAAAGGGGTGATGGAGGGAAGAAAGGAGGTAGGGAGGGGGAGGAGAGAGGGAGAAGAAAGTGTTGGATAAGGCACAAATATGGTGTATGGAGAGCAGAAGACCGAATAATTGTTTTTTTGGGAGCTGATGGTAAGATGAATTGATGTAAATATTTAACAATACAACACGATATTGGCTATGTAATAGTATACATGTGATTATATGTTATGGAAATGGAAAATAAAAAGTTTTCATGAAAAAAAAAGAAAAAAGATATAGTGGTTTTTCTTCAGGCATCCCCACTAAATTCTTACAGCAGACTTAGTTAACTCCCATACGCAGAATAAGAAAGAGGAAAAAGAGCAAAGAGCCAGAAAAACAGTTAAAGAATTGGATAAAAAGTGGCAGTCCACTTAGAAAAACAGTCCTTCTCCAGACAAGGCAACGGGAGGGAGATCTATTAATAGAGAAGTCTCACTGGAAGTCAGTGACAACAACCACATTGCTCACTATAAACAAAACGGACTGCTCTTAGAATCCATTTGAACGGACTCAGTTACTGATGTTGGAATACCAAAAGTGCAATACTAAATTCCCTGAGCCAGCTTCTTCACTGCCACAGGGGGCAGATTGATCTCTGTGCTGTGGAGTGGCTCCCTGAGGCCCCAAATTGGAAGCAAATTCTCCTGTCTTTCAAAAGCCCACCAAACTGGAGATGCTATTTAATATAAAGGCACATTTAGTCTCCTTTCAAATATTTCCCATCAGAATCTTCTGTGAGGAAAGGGTTACACCCTTAATTGTTAACATGCAAGCTCCCAAGGTGGCTGTCTCTTCCTCATTTTCAACCTTGGGAAAGGGAGGGAAAGAAAGTTGGAGTCATCCATCCTTGTCCGGTGATGAGATACTTAACAGCACAGAAACTGACCTCATTAATGCTTTTGGCGCTCTCTCAAGGAAATAACAAGATAACATATTATTCAAGTTAAAAATTTTAAAGAAATCCTTATTGGTCACAATGGACACAGCAGAGCCGCTTATAGATCTGGTCTCCCCAATAATTGAGCCTCTCACTTTTCCCCCAGAGGACAAAGGATTCCATGAACATGAGATCATGGAAAATAGAAGCCAAGATCCAAAGGGGCGATTAGAGGTCCCAGTAGAGATGGAGATGCTACCATCCTTATGTGAATATCCCATGACATCTTGAGCAGCAAGCCAAGAAACTGAGAGGCGATCCATGTCAGACCCATCATCTCAAAGAATGAAGCATGACCTAATAACTCCTTGCCTTACACCTAGAGAAGAGGCATTGGAATGGCAAGCTCTGTAAGCTGGTGCTAAAACCTCTTACACTGAACAAGTTCCTCAGGAGTCTACACAGGACTTAGATGGGACCCCCACACACTTTTAGAGAAGGCAATTCTGTAACGACACCTTAATCCA
This sequence comes from Thamnophis sirtalis, assembly GCF_051295495.1. Lineage (NCBI taxonomy): Eukaryota > Metazoa > Chordata > Lepidosauria > Squamata > Natricidae > Thamnophis > Thamnophis sirtalis. The sequence continues at coordinate 69,008,324 of NW_028261388.1, forward strand.
TTGCAACAACCCGACAACTTCCCTTTGTATAAATCAAGTTTCCTGATGAGCTGCAAAAGATGACTCACTTTCCCTTATAACCTGGAATATAGCGGGCTGGTCTGTTCCATCGAAAGACCAACTCTTTTTTGACTTTATATCACAATTTGACATCCTCTTCTTACAGGAAACCTGGGCCTCCGCAGAGATACAGTTAGATGGTTATTGGGTTAACTAAATCCCAGCTGTCCCAAGTAAGGTGGGTGGGAGAGCTAAAGGGGGTATTCTGACATTAATTAATACATCCTTGCAATTTAAATGTGTATCACTGCCACCCTTCCAGCCATGGGTTGTGACTACCTTACTCTTATTTAAACAGGTGGAGATTTTGTTTTTTTTAATATCTATATTCCTCCACTTAATAAGAATAACTTGATTAACAAGATTTGGGGACAGAATAGAAGATTTTATTCTTGGCTGCTCGGACAAATACCCCACAGCAGCAATAATCATTGGGGGCGGGGGGGAATTAAACTCTAGGATGGGACCAAATGATCAAGCATTATTTAATCAATTTAAGATGCACTATGATGAGAACGTACCAGGAGAACCTCTGCATTCAAGACAATTTAAAGACCCTAAAGCAAATCGTGCAGGTTTGTGTGTAAGACAGATGACTATACGATTGAACTTTTGTATCCTTAATGGGTCCACATGGGGTGACTACCCCGCAGAATATACTTATTGGGGAGCAGGAAGAAAATCCACAGTTGATTACTGGATAATATCATATGACCTCCTGAAGTTCTTACAGAAGATGGAGGTAGACTTGCGACTGGAAAGCAATCATGGTTTAATCATCCTTATTCTCACATTACACCAGAAAACTCTAAGGGAGGCACAGCCTACCTACTCAGGTTAGAGAGCCAAAATACCCAGGTAAAAATTAAATGGAATGAGAAAAATGCAAAGGAAGTTACTAAATGGATGTTAGTTCCAGAAACCATAGAGCTACTTACATCTCTACTAAGGAATAAGTTTGAAGGATCTTATTTAGAGGGGTTTGAAACTTTAATTTCAAATTTGAAATCAGTTCTCACTAACAGAATACTAGCTCACTCCAAAAGGCCAGTCTCAAAGAATAAAAAATAGTTGGATAGAGACTCCGTGCAACTAAAAAGGATATATAATATGGAGTACAGGAAAAGTAAAAGTAAAAATGCCTCTTTTGAGGATCACACTCACTACTTTTTTTTAATATATTTTTATTATTTTTACATTTAAAACAATGCAGTACCACGAAGTCGAAGTGACCATACATTCACATTATATACAGCTAGTCTCAACCATTAACAATTAGCCTACTTAATACATTGTCTATCCTTCTGTCCAATCACAATATATACAGTTTGTTCCAGTCTTGTCACCTTGTCTTATGCCAGTCATAAAATCTGTTCCAGACTTCAAAATATTCTGATTCCCCTTTATTTTTAAGTTCAAGAGTGAACATATTTGCTTCCGCACAGGCCAACACTTTTCTGATTATATCTAGCTCTGATGGTATATTTTCTTTTTTCCAATATTGTGCATAAGTTATGCACGCTACAGTTAGTACATGTATAATTAGATAAAGTGTATCTTCCTTAAACCCCTCTGGTATTATACCTAGGAGAAGAATTTCTGATTTAAACAAGATTTGGTCTCCCGCCATTTGTTCTAACCATGATTGAATCATTTTCCAATATTTTTTGCCTCATTGCACGTCCATCACATATGATAAAAAGTGCCTGGTGTTTTTTTACACTTCCAATAATTTGGGGCCAGATTTTTAAACATTTTGGAGAGCCGTGCTGGGGGGAGATGCCATCTGTACAGTGGTGGGTCTCTGCCAGTCCGCAGCGGTTCTAGTGAACCGGTTCGTCACCGGTGGACCTGGAAGTAAGTTCCGGAATGCCTGCCCTGTCGGTCGCTCACCCCTGCCCGTCTGGAAGCTGCTCCATTGCTCACTCCCCCTGCCCGTCTGCACTATCCTAGCCCCACCCACCACTCACTGATTGGCTGGCTCACTAATTGCCCCACCCGCCTCTAAGAACCCTATCTAAACCCACTTACCTTTTTTCCTGCTTGGCTCTCTATTGCTGCCTGCCGACTCTGAGGAGGTAAGTAAGCTGCAACTAAGCACGGAGCGGGGGGGGGGGGGGGCGGCAGGCCATCTGGAGTGGCCTGCCACGGCCCTGAACTATAAGCAAGTCCAATGACCTTTTGCAGCCTTGAAAAGATCCCGAGCTCGCTTATAGCGCAGGGCCGCAGGGCCGCAGGGCCGCCAGAAAGCACGGGAGCGAGGGCAGGGGCAGGGTGGCAGCTTAGGCAGCGCGGCTGGAATCTTTGACAAGTCCAGGGACCTCGCAAGACCTTTGCAAGGTCCCCGGACTTGCCCAAGATGCCTGGCCACCAAAAAGCACAGGCATGGGGGTGGGGGGGGAGCTTACATGGTGCGGCCAGTGTCTTTGACAAGTTCAGGGACCTCGCAAGGCCTTTGCAAGGTCCCCGGACTTGCCCAAGATGCCTGACCACCAAAAAGCACTGGCGCAGGCACGGGGGCAGGGGTGGGAGCTTACGCGGCACGGCTGGTCTCCTAGGACCTCCTAGGTGCTGGCCGTACCACGCAAACTACCGTCCATCTCAGAAAAGCAACTCCAGAAAGGTCCTTTGGTGGCGGCAGGCATCTTAGAACCTGCCTGCTAGCAAATGACTTTCCCAGGCTTCCTTTTCTAAGCATGGGGAGATGGACAGTATTTTGCGCCGGCCGTGCCGCATCCCCAAGCCCTCCTGTGCCATGTTCTGCTGGAGCCAGACAGCAGCGGCAACAGCAGCAGGAGGAAACCGGAGCTTGTCGAGCCGCCGCAGCGAGGTGTCCCCGGAGCAGCTGAGAGCCTTGAGAGAGGGTGAGTGCAAGCAAGTTCCACCTGAGAGGGAAGAGAAAGAACAAAAAGGAGAAAGAGAGGGAGAAAGAGGAGGTGGGGGATAGTGGGATCCTTGCTGCTTTCTGAGCTTGATGGTTTTCTTACAGACATTTCATTACCAAACTAGGTAACATCATCAGTGCTAGAAGGAAGTGGGGTTGGGGGGGGGGAAAGGAGGAGGAGGAGAAGTCAAAGGACAAAAAGGAGGACTTTAATTGCTTCCACTTACTATATTAAGGATGAAACCAGCATACCCAGCAATAAAGACAGCTACTTACAGAGGGAAGATTACTGCCTTGCCGGTCTTCTGCACACCACCACCTCATCACCTTGCTCCAATAACCTGCACAAAAAAGAGACACAGAAAGGAGGACTTTAATCACATGCACTTATAACTTACATAAGAATAACACAGTGAAAGAGATACACGCAAGTACTTACTTGTGTTATTGGTTTTCTGGCTGTTGATATTTCCATATTGTTCTTAGGCTTCCAGACTCCTCAGTTGCAGCTTTCTTGGTCTTTATTTGTGGATCATCAGCTGTGTGGTGGTGCACTCTGAGCCACTTTTTCACTGCAGGAATTGGGTCCCATCTCTCAAAAGGCATGCCAACAACACTTATCACCATCAGATTACTTATGTTTGGAACAATTAGGCAGGTTCTTTGCTCTGAACATGTGAGGTTCATTTTTGAGAACCCCCTTTCCACCTCTGCTGAACTAACAGCAATTGTCCTAACAATATTTCTAGCTTTTCTGACACCGTCAGGAATTTTGTACTTGTTTGGATTTTTTAGCACATTTCCCAAAAATCTCTGTAGTCATTCAAATTAATTTTGTAATTAAAAATTTCACCAAATTCAAACAATGCTGCCTCAGCCCATGGAACGACTACATCTTCAATGTTCCAGTAATCTGGCTCCAAATATGTGATAAAGTGTAACTTGTTTGCGGCTGACAATTGGCTACCTGTTTTTAGATGGTCACAATCCATCAGTCTTTTGTTCAAATCGGTGATGATGCTTGACAAAATCTTGTCACGAGGAAGGGCAACAAATCATTGATTTGGAGCTAAATTGATGTTTTTGAAGGCTTGTGTTTTTAGCATTGCATAATGTTGTTTTCATATGTGCCCTTTCTCTGTCTAAGCACTTCAAAAGCTTTGATTGTTCACAATACTAACTTTTCGGCCTTGATGATATCTGTGTCTCTCCCCTGCAGGGCATTTGACAGATGAGAAATCTCATTTAGAATATCTATCATGAGAGCCAAATCCTTCAAAAAATTTAGATTTTCAAAACGGGAAGCCATGCCTGGGAATCTTTCATTGCTCAGAAAAAACTGATGTAGCACTGGATAAGTACGCCACATAGCCATGGTTGCCCTTAAACTACAGGCAGCCCATCTTGGTCCCAAAACTCTGCCAATCTTCACAATTTCAATGCCCAATTGTTCAGGGATTTGGAAAAGGACATTCTGGCTCTTGCATGATTTGTGGAATGTGGTGTATATATTATCAAGGAAGATCTTGAAGTTGTTGAGTTGCTTTATTTCTCTTATTGCATCATCCAGCACAAGTTGAAGGTGGCGGTTCAAGCAGTGCAAGATTGCGATGTTTGGGAAGTCTTGAGTTTTTCTGGTGCTAACTCCAGATTTTCTTCCAAGCATAACATTGGCACCATCAGAGCAGAAAGCGATTACATTCTTCTGGAGATATTCGTTGGTAAACCCAACTTTTTGCAAGCTTCCCATCACTGCAAAACATATGGTTTCCGCATCTTGTTTCTCTAATTCCAAAAGCTCAACGAAAATGGTTGCTGGGCATTCTGGATTCCCAACTCTAACAAAAACTATCAGCACTGCTTTCATTGAAAGTGTTGAGGCTTCATCAATTATCAATATTCTTTTTTAAAAAAATATTAAAACCATAAAAGAAAAAAAATGGGTCACTTGCCAGCAGGCAGAATCAGCAGCTCCCCAATGCGATGGATGCAGCAGGAAGCAGGCCAGTGATGAGGTAGCAGGTAATCTGGACTGAAGGGACAAGGGATAACCAGGTCAGCTAGGCCCACTGCCTGGCAGCCTTAGCCAGCCGGCGAGATTAGAGACAGGGGGCAGGAGGTAGCAGGAAACCCTCTTTCGGTCATGCGGGGTATGCCAGTTCACAGTTATCACAAGGCAAGGCCCAAAGGCCTTCCCTCACGGAAGCCACGAGCTGGAGTAAGCTAGCCTCTCCCTTCCGCCGCCGCCACCGCAGCCCACCTCCTTTCCGCCATGCGGTGTACGCCAGCTCACAGCTGGAACGGCTTTTGCAGGGGATTCCAGGAATCATCCCCTATTTTGACGACATCTTGGTATCAGCTGCAAATGAGGCACAACTTTTCAAACGTTTGCAAACTGTTTTGACCAGAATTCGAGACAAAGTCCTCCGTCTCAAAAAAGAAAAATGCCAAATTAACGTGCCAAGGGTTGAATTCTTAGGGTACCTAATCGACGGCTCTGGGATTCACCCGACCACTAAAAAAATTCAAGCAATCCAGGACACCCCTACACTTGGCAATCAAACTGAGCTGCAGGCGTTCCTTGGGCTCCTTAATTTTTACAGCGTCCTTCTTAAGCATTTGCCACAGTAAAAAGACTTCTGTCAGCAGACACATTCCTGGTGCAGTACAGCCAGACTCTACCACTGGTGTTGACTTGTGACGCTTCGATGTTTGGCGTTGGAGCTGCCCTCAGCCACCGCATGCCCAATGGAACTGAGGCTCCCATAGCCTATTACTCAAGGACCTTGTCCGCTGCCAAGCGGAACTACAGTCAGCTGGACTGTGAGGCTTTGGCTGCAGTGGCCAGTGTAAAAAAGTTCCATGAGTACCTCTACGGCTGCGATTTTGAACTAATTATGGCCCACAAGCCGCTTTTTGGCTTGCTGGCTGGGAATAATAACACTCCTGTGTTATTATTATCACCATTGATGACCAGATGGACTATTTTCCTAGCAGCCTACACCTATCGTCTCATCCACCAACCTGGTTCCACTTTGGGGCATGCCAACACCTTGAGTCGCTGCCCCCTGCCTGAACTTTTTGCAGACCCTACCCCCGAGACGCCAGTCCTCCTGATTGACTGCTTAGAGACTGGTCCTGTCTCATCTAGTGACATTGCCTGCCACTCTGCAAAATATTCCACCATCAAACAAATTTTGAACTGGGTGTGGAGGGGGTGGCCCAAGGGGCCTGTTGGGTCTGATTTGAAAATGTACTATTGTAAGAAGGATGAATTGTCTGTTGTTAATGGCTGTTTGCTCTGGGGGAACCGGATCGTTATTCCACCCAAACTGAGCATTGCAGTATTAGAGGCTTCACACATAGGGCATCCTGGAATTGTCAGGATGAAGTCTTTGGCCAGGAATTACGTGTGGTGGCCTAACATGTACAGGGAGATCAAAGAATGGGTGGCTACCTGCACACCGTGCCAGGAGTCCACACCAGCTCCCCCAGAGGCGCCACTAAGGAGTAGGAGTGACCTCAAGCACCATGGTCTAGGGTGCACATTGATTTTGCTGGCCCAGTTCATGGCCAGACATTCCTCGTAATTGTGGACGCCTACTTGAAATGGCTAGAGGTAGTCCTGACGACCTCACTATGGCAGAGGCGGTCATCAAGGTACTACGGAAACTTTTCTCCACACATGGCCTGCCTGACGTCCTGGTCTCTGACAATGGACCCCAATTCACAGCCATGCAATTTGAGAGTATTGACCATCTTAGCAGCACAGGGAATCAGACATGCCCTGGTCACGCCATTCCATCCGGCCTCCAATGGTCAGGTGGAGAGAATGGTGAGATCTGCAAAAGAGGCCCTATCTAGGATAGGCCCGGGAGATTGGCAAACATGGGTTGACCATTATCTGCTAATTCAACACATCACGCCAAGGGCCACTACAGGGAGAAGCCCCTCCAAGCTTCTCATGGGTCGCCAGCTAAGGTACCACTTAGACCAGCTACACCCAAACTATTCTGTCACATCCCCCCTGTCTCCACAAGCAAAATTTGGAATTTTGTAGGGGATTCAGTATATGCCCACAACTACACCGGGGGAATTCTGTGGATTCCTGCCACAGTGATAGGCATCACCCGGCCTCACTGTTATCTCATAGAGCTCAAGGATGGTCGGAATTGGAGAAGGCACATTGACCAACTCTGTGGCCGCCTCTCCAACTTCACTCTTAGGCAGCCAGAGGTAACTCCTGCATGAGTTAGCCAAAGCCCTACCCAAAAGGAGCACAAAGTCACTCCTTCCACAGCCAATTCAAACATGAAGTCACCAGGATACTTAGCTTCTTGTGTTGCAGGCCCTCAGTGAGCTCCAAGCAAACCAGCTCTAGAAGCTCCAGCTGCGGCCTGTGAAAGGTTCCAGGAGTTTCTACCAAGTGGAGCTGCGGAGTAAACAGGTCCATCCCACCTGTCCGAAGAACACCCTCCTACTGAACTGTGCAGGTCTGGCAGAGCTACCAAAAAGCCCACCTACCTGTGTGACTACATTACCAGTAGGATTATTTCATCTAAGAGGGGAGGGGTGTTAGATACTTGCTACAGTTATAACGGTTTCCACCAAGGTCCTCTGTTCCGGCGGGAACAGAGGTTTAATCTCATTGGTCGAAGGGTCTGCCAGCTCCCTATAAAAGGGCTGCTGTCAGACTCAACCTTCGCTGGATTGTAGATATTTGTTCTGTTACAGTAAAGAGCGGTTGTTGCTGTTAGCCTATGTGTGCCTTTCCATTACCCGATCTAACAGTCTGAATCTTTTGTTTCTGCAATATTGTTTTTAGTTGCTCAATAAGTCCCATATAATGAGGTCCCTGAAATGGCCCAAAATCACCTGGATTGTCCAAGGGACATTGAGGCCAGACAGACATACAATAATGTGAAAAGACTGTCTTTGATCCCTATATCTCAAATTGAGGCAAAATACAACCCACCAAGAAATCTTTGGGCAGCTTCCCTTTTGGCAACTCTGTCGCTCCTGGACTGGATGCCTTTTTGCTCCCATTTCAAAGCCAGATCTCAGGTGGATTCCTGTTATCCCCTGAGACATCTTCTGTCTGGACTTTACCTTTGTTTGCTTTTTACTTAGGGCTGGATCTCAGGTGGATACCCCTTATCCTCTGGGATATCTCCTGTCCAGTCCTTATTTTTCCTCCACATTTTGCCTCTTTCTGTTCCTCCACCAGTTCCTGCTCCTCGCTTTTCTTCAGAGCTTCAGCCTTTGAGTTCAATTAAAAAGTCACCAAGGATCTTACTGAAGCTGGATCTTCATTTAGACAATGGCTCATAGGACCCAGTCAACCCACTCATTGCATCAGTTGGACCTGGAACTCTGCATTACCCCTTGCTTTTCAGAGTACTCAATCACTGCCAAAAGACTCATGAGCTCTGAGGGCAGCTAGCAGTGCAGAAACTCACAGTCCTGCTCATCTACCAGGAGTTTTATTTCAGAGCAATCACACACCTTTCAGCCACTAAGTCTTACCCATCCAGGGGCCCTCCTCTGGTAGTCTTTGGTGCCTTCCAATTGAATCCAGGCATGGAATCCCAGACGAGCCCCCAGATTGTTGTCCCCAATTCGGGTCTGAGCCTGGTGCCGAAGCCAGTGATGGATGCCAGACACCAGGTGCAGGTTTTCTGATTGCTTTTTATTGGAATACTCCAAGGAAAAGTGTTCCTGGTCAAAAGACCAAGAACCAAGAAAAAAGGATTAAGAAAGCTTTATACATTTTCACTAAAGGAGAAAGCGGGACAAGGTAAAATAATAAGAAATATCCTCTAATAAACATTTTAGCAATAATTATACAATTTGTTCTATTGGTCTATAGCTGTCCCATTCCTAAGCCTTGGTTAATGAATGCTCCAGGAGTTATCTAATAGACATTTCATTTGCTGCAGACCATCTCCATTGCTGACTTTTGGCAAAGGTCTGCCAATTGTCTAATCCTTGTTACTTTTATCAACTTTCTAACTATCCATAATTGCTACAAGCTTTACACATGCATATTTCCTGTTGATAAGCATTTTTTGTTCTTGCCAGACAGACACACACACACACACCAATTACAGTCTTCCTGATTTACTTTCAAGTGTGTGCCATGACCTTGCTTTAGCAGCCAGCCCATCACTTTCCCCTTCCATTATTTTAATAAACATTATCTTCATCTTCGGCACTTGAGAGACCGCCTGCTGCCAATTACCTCCCACAGACCCGTTAGATCTCACAGGGTTGGCCTCCTCCGGGTGCCATCTACCAGCCAATGCCACCTGGCTATTACCCGGGGGAGGGCCTTCTCTGTGGCAGCTCCGGCCCTCTGGAATGAACTCCCCACAGGGATTCGGACCCTCACCTCTCTCCAGGCCTTCCGAAAAGCCGTCAAAACCTGGCTTTGCCGGCAGGCCTGGGGGTGATGAGTTCCCTCCCGTCTCGACATGTATGGTTGTGCGACTGTTGTCTACTTTTATTATTGTATTTTGTCTTTTATGTTCCCCCTTTTTTTCCCCTTTGAATTGTTCGCCGCCCTGAGTCCTCCCGGAGAAGGGCGGCATACAAATAATAAAATACCAATACCAATACCAATCACTCTTCATTTATAGTCCATATTTCTTTTAATTCCCTTTCCATTTTTTATAAAAGCTCTTTGTTTTTAAACATTCTCAAATCCATTCTCCATCTACTTGCCTGTTTATAATCACAATCTATTTCCATATCCATACTTACCATTGCATGATCAGATATTTTAATTATTTTTATCTCTGTTCTCATTATTTTAGATAATATTTCTGGTGTTACAGATATATAGTCTATTCTTGTAAATTTTTTATGTCTGCCAGAAAAAATATGTATAACTCTTCTGATTACCATGTAGTTTTCTCCAGGCATCTTTCAATCTATTTCTATAAATGAATTTTCTTAAATCTGTATTATTATATTTTTATTTCTGCTTTTGATGGATTGGATTTGTCAATTCCGCTCTCCATAACCATATTATAATCACCTGCCATTATCAGGTAACCTTTTTGGACTTCTTCTATTTCTTTATATACCCTATTATAAAAATCTCTTTGATTTGTATTAGGTGCATACAAGTTTGCTCTTGTCCATAAATCAATCCTTGAATTATAAGAAATCTTCCCAAAACATCCCTTTTTATAGTCTTTATCATAAATTCACATCTTGTAGCAACAATGATTGCTACCCCTCTTGCTTTTCTTATTCATGTGTGCTAAAAAATGAAAACAATTTCTTTATAAATGTTAATATATATGTAATAGGAGAATAAAAGCAGGCAATTTCCAGAATACATTTTATGTCCGTCCCCCTCCAATATCAGGAATTCAAAATCAAAGCCCTTTTGAACAGTTTCCAGCTCTTCTTCTCACAAATGATTGCCTGAAAGTCAAAAAAAGCAGCTTAGAAGAATCCAGATATTTTCTGTTTCGTGAATTTTCTCTTACTTTACATCTAGCTGTGATAATGCAGGAAGAATAAGATTCCCAAAGGCAAAGTCTTGTGTTATAAAGTATAACTGAAGAATGTGGATGAGCGGGCTTTAAAGCAGCCTTCTGCTGCGCTGCTATGTGCTGCTGCTCAGCATGGTTCTTAAAATCCTTGTCAAGGGGTATCTAGCAAAAGAAATGTTGGCTCCAGGATGATTAGTGGAAGACTAGTTTTGCATCAGCAGTTTTCTCTTTGTTGCAGCAGATTGAGGTTTGTAATCTACTTATGAAAGACCAGGACTTGAGACCACGAAGGTGAGAGAAACAGGTTTATTTGATGCATCGAGTTCAGCGTGTTCACACACCAAAATCTGAACTGCCTGGGCTCTGCCCAGGATGCTACTTTTATGCCGTGTTCCAAACTGTGCATTCTCAAGGCGTTTCCATACACGAGACAAACATGATATTTCAAAAAGGGGAAGTTCATTTGGAATGTTACAGAGAAGTACATAGGAAAAATACAAGAAAGAGAAGTTCCTATAATGTCTTAAAAACTGTTGTCAGCAGTTTTTACCTCTGTTCTATCTCTCACCCACGCCTGGCTTCCTGTGCCCCTCCTTTACAGGGTCTTGCCACACTGTTCAGCCCTATTTTTAATACTTATGAGGAAGTTGGAGAGAAAGTTCACTCCAGCTAAAAGTCAACTTTGGAACTCCAGGGCACTAGAATGAAAAGCCAAGCTAATATGAATTTATAAGGTCCATTCTAGTAAGACCACCTAACCTGGCCAGCCACTGGTGGGTTTACCTGTGCACCCCCTCCTGCATCATCTTCTCCTTGTCTGACTCAGCCGAGATTGCAACCCTGTTTTTATTCTGAAAGCCTTGTCCAGGTGGGTTTGATTTGATGTCATCTTCCTTGTTTCCCCCTTAAATTTCTGAAAAGCAGCTGCAATTTGTATTTACACCAAGATCATTTATGCTGCTGGGCCATTGTCCACTTCTCACTTGTTGTAGATTCCCTGGCCTGCTTTCTATTATCAATTAAAGCTTCCTATATTTCAGAAATAGCATATTGTCTTGAAATAAAATATGCTGTTATTTGTTGAAATAGTTTACACAAAAAAATGTCCAGTTTTCTCACTTGACCAAAATTTTATCTTCCATTTTTGGTACCCATTTCATCTCCTGAAAGAGCAGAATAGATTCTTTAAAAAGCTATGTCTTCATGCCCCCATGTCAATAATAGAAATGTAACATTATGTTCAGAAACCTTTAGGCTTCAATGTACACATGTGGAACACATTATTGGTTCCAATTTAAAAAGTGCCAAGTATGTTTAAAAACATTTTTCAAATCACGTTACTCTCGACCTCTACTCTACTCATCTGCTCTGTTCATGTTTCACTCAGTTGGGGAAAAAATAGCAGAGAGATTTTTATTTCTATCTAAAGGAATTTTGTCTTTTAATTATTCTTCTCAACAATGCAAGCCTTACCATTGGAATGCCTATATGTTCACTTTAGCTTCACTAACCTAACGTTTTGTCATGTGCTGGTGAAATCAGGAGACTCAGTCACTTCAAATGAGTGTCAAGATTTATTGCAAGCTTAAGATCTCTACAAGAATCTGAGTTACTAGCAGCCAAGGGAAATGAGCAGAAATTGAGAAGGCATTCAAGGTGGGCTGGATTTAGTTCTCTTGTAGGCATGAAGGGACTCATGACTGATGATGTGTTTGACCCCTCCCTTAAGCTCAACCAGGTTATCTCTTACAATTTCATACCTGCTATATTGAATTAACATTAAAATTAACATGAAATAACATTAGATTTCTATTAACAACTTCATTTTTAGTTTACTTTATTATACTCTTTATTTATTGTATTTGATCCTCATAATGAGGAATATTACTTGATGTGATAACTCAGCAGTTAAAGATGCTGGGCTTGTCAGCTGGAAAGTCGACAGCCCAGGTTCAAGACCCCAGTGCCGCATGATGGCATGAGCTCCCATTCTTGCCCCAGCTCCTGTCCACCTAGCAGTTCAAAAACATGCAAATGCAAGTAGATAAATAGGTACCACTTCAGTGGGAAGGTAACTGTGTTCTGTGCACCTCGGAGTGTAGTCATGCTGGCTACATGACCATGGAAAGCAGCTTCAAACAATGCTGGCTTTCTCAACTAAGAAACAGAAATGAGCACTGCCTCCCAGAGTCAGACATGACTGGACAGTGGGAACCTTTACCTTCACCTTTATTAATAATATTAGTTTTACTGCGCATTTTTTACAATTTGATTCACATGTCAAATATTGCTGTTTTTATTTTATACTTTACTGTTTACATTTTAATTCTACTCTGTGGCTGTTTTTATTGTAAAACTTCATGAGTCCATATAATATCCATACAAGAGGAATAAAGAAATACCATATTTTTTGCATTATAAGACGCACCAGACCATAAGATGCACATTAGCTTTAGAGAAGGAAAACAAGGGGGAAAAAATCTGCCTCTGCCTCCCAGCAGCCATCCGGTATTCATCTGGCTAGCATCTTTGCAGTTAACAGCCTGGTCAGCTTTGGCGCATTATCGCAACCCCAGCATGTGGCTCATCAGGACTCCACTCCATTGCACCCACCACTGGTCAACTGAACTGAGCCGCTGCCACTGCCGGGGAACCCTGGAACCTTTGCCAATTGGCGGTTGGATCGGCCTCCCGGAATACCACCAATCAGCTGTTCTAGGCAGCGGTCATTGCTGCTGCCACCTTTTGCCGCCACCACCTATCACTGCTGATCACTGTCATTGTTGTTCGCTGTTCACTGATTGCCACTGATCGCTGCAGCCACTGGCATTCATCACCGCTGCCTATCGCCACCAATGCCATTCGGCGGCAGCGAATGGCAGCGGTGAACAGCAGCAGAGGCAAGTTGCAGCAGCAATACCCACCATCTAGAACAGCTGATCTACGGTATTCCGGGAGGCCAATCCAACCACCAATCAGCTGCTCAGCAGCGAAAGCTCCAGCATTTCCCAGTGGCAGTGAATGGCAACAGCAGTGACAGGTGGCGGCAGTGACAGGTGGTGGCAGTGACAACAGTGGTGGTGACAGGTGGCAGCAATGACAGGCGGTAGCTGTGACATCAATCCCCCCTCCCTCCCACTGCAATATTCACTCTATAAGACAAACAGGCATTGCCACCCATGTTTTTGGGGGGCGTGCATCTTATAATGCAAAAAGTATGATAAGTAGTGTGGCCCAGGCCTAATGTGCACTGAGACATTCCTACAGAATTGTAATTTGTAATATGACAGTATAACAGTAGTCTCATTTGGAGTAGCATATAAACTGGCTTTAATTTTAATTGAATGTACCTTCAATTGTTGTATTATCTTTCTCATATTCCTGGGTTAGGAGGAGGACACCAGATGGCACAATTCCCTACAAGATAGGTGGTGGCAGCAGTAATTAACAAGCAAAAGAGCTAGGGCATATAGACCAGAGAGTTTGGGGAGAATTGGTTTGAGACATCAAATATGCTCTGCTGCTAGAGTAGACTTCATTTATTCATTCATTCATTGTTGCAAAGTCCATAAGTTATCAGGTTCAACATTGGGCCAATATTTATACTAGACTTAAAACAACAACTGAGTCCAAAATTTAACTTGCTAAGCGAGACATTTGTTAAGGGAATTTTGCCCCATTTTACGACCTTTTTGCCAAAGTTAGCAATAACAATAGCAATAGCAGTTAGACTTATATACCGCTTCATAGGGCTTTCAGCCCTCTCTAAGTGGTTTACACAGTCAGCCCCCAACAACAATCCGGGTCCTCATTTTACCCACCTCGGAAGGATGGAAGGCTGAGTCAACCCTGAGCCAGTGAGATTTGAACAGCCGAAATGCAGAACTGCAGTCAGCTGAAGTGCGCCACCTCGGCTCTAAGTTGTTAAATGAATCACTGCAGTTAAGTTAGTTGCATGGTTGTAAAGTGAATCTGGTTTCCCCATTGACTTTGCTTGTCAGAAGATCACAAAAGGTGATCACATGACTCTCAGACACTGCAAACATCAAAAATGTCAGCTGCCAAACATTTTAATTTTGATCATGTGATCATGGCAATGCTGCAATATTCATAAGTACAAAATGTCTTTGTAACTTTGAAGAATCACTAAATGAACCTTTGAAGACTACCTGTATATGAATATATATGAAAGTTTGATTTGATGCGTTATTCATTTCAATATATATGACCACTTATCTTACACAAGCAACTCTGAGCAGCAACAGAAGTAAGAACATTGATATTACAATAAAAAATAACAATGCACAACTAAAACAGAATGTCAGCCACAAATAACCATCCGCAATAAATATAATCACAAACAATCACAATATAATTAGAAGCTCTCCAATTTCCCAACTTGGGCAATTGGAGAGCTTCTAATTATATTGTGATTGTTGGGATGCTTGGGATAATAGGGCCTTCTGAAAACCAACCTAATTTCAGGGAAAAATAGGCAAAGCAAAAGAAAAAGTATGACTTCCTGGAGCATGCACTTCTTCCCAGACCTGATGGGACAGGTATGGACAAGTGACAGTCAGAGAAAGGCAAACTCCCCAGTTACTTTTTGTATTGAAAAATGTTTTGGAAAAGTCTAAACTTCCATTATAAAAATATAGCGGAAATATCTTGGCAGTTTGCAAGGACTCGTTGGAAGAAATGTCCTTCTCGGTTCAATTCCAAGTGGGGGAAAAGAAACCTGATTCATGGAAGTTTCCTCCATAGATTACAGAGTCATCTGTGCAGGGCTAAAAGACATGAGAACAAGGCCCCTTCCCCGCTTCGCTGTAATTTTACCAGGAAGGCATTGTAAAAGGGTTAGATATTGTGGGTGGGATAGATAGCTTGCAGGCAGAGTTTGAGAAAAAAACTGGTCATTAGGGCAGAGAACTGGTTGTTAAAAAACACCCATAACCACAAAACCCTTTTGACATATTTCTCTCTCCCCCTCCCTCCCTCCCCTCCCTCTCCCCCTCCCCCTCTCTCTCTGTATCTCTCACAGGCCCAGCACCAAAAAGGGCTGGAAGAAGCTCCAGCAAGACTGAGGTGCTGGAGAATCAGCCCCATGATGGGATCACCCAACAGGGAGCCACAGCAGAGGGCCCAAAGAGTCGCATGTGGCTCCGGAGCCACAGGTTGCAGACACCCAACTTAGACACACACACACACACACATACACACACACACAAAAAAACAGGGAGGAAAAAAGAGAGGAAAACAGAACTCTAAGGTTTACACACACACTGGTCGATCACAATATTAATCTCAGCTAAATTAGGGAGAGCACAAATCTTAACAAGCATACCACATGGTTCCATAGAAGACAGAGGAAGCGACAAACAAACAAGAAAAAAACAAAAAAAGCCAACATTTTCCTTTTAAGCACCTTTATTTAGCCAAATTGGTTTTCCTGTGTTATCCCTCAGAAAAGCCCATTTCCTACATGTTTTTCCCCTCTCTCTTCTTTTTCATACCAGCTAGGACTGGCATCTGCTGTCTGTCCCAAGCCTCAATCAAATTTCCAAGGGGGGTTCCTATCAAGACCCTTGAGCTACAGCTTCCCATGTTCCCTCTCCGATGTGGGGCTCACTTCGACTTAGCCAGGTCACCAAGCTATCAGTTTTGCAGACTGGAAAAATGTCTGGGGGAGACTCTGGTTCCCTTACACAGTATGTGGACTCTCCTCAAAGGGAAACTCAAGCCAAGTTTTTAGACTGGGGAAACAGGACCATCCGGGAGGACTTGCTACCCCCTGGCAGACAAGTACTGGCCCTCCTACAAGTTTCCTAAAGTTCGGGGCTTTGCTTAGTGACTTCCCAGCTGGTTGCTCAAGTTTAACTGTCAACCTCATCATCCATGATGTCCGAGGCTGCCACTCAGGTGTGCTGGGTTACAACCATCATTCCGGTGACTGTTGGATCCCCGGGATGCTGGAGCCTCGTGGGAGCCTTGCTGCCTGTCTCCACACTCGGCTCGGCATCAGAGCTTCAGGGCGGCTTCCGCGAGGCACCCAACAGTTGAGATGGCAGCCGCCATTATCGGCAAGCCAGGAAACATGACGCAATGTAATCAAAGCTTACAGAGGCAGCGATCATCAGTGATGTTCCATGGGGGCATGTCTAACTGCTGGAATGGAGCTTATCTTTAATGGATGGAGGAACAGGCCAACAGGGAAGGCATTGCTTGGGAAGTCTTTGACTGTATGCATTCCAATAGAACACTGGTGAAGGGCTCAGTGGGAGGGAAAGAGTAAAAGTGGGAGGGATTGGTCACTGGGTGCTAGGTAAGGCTCAAGAGATTGGCTTATAAGGTGGAGGGAAGCATGGAGCTGCAGCTCCAACAATTATTCCATTTTCACAATAATTTAATGGTCAGTTAGTACCGGTGTGATAAAGAAGCATTTAAACCAAGATTGGTGTTTTGGGTTTTTTATTCTTTCATCGGAACCTTGACATTAACTCTGTCATATTTTTTTTCATTCCATTTTCACACACTCTCTCCTTTCCCTAACAAAAGGTCCTATGCTCTGGCCTGACCCCTATACTTTCCAGGCTCTCTTGGTAAAACACATAGAGGAAGCAAGATCCAGCTGTGATTGGGAGAATCGTCTTCTCACTCACATACACAGGCATACACACATTTCCCATGCTTTTCCATGCTTTAAAATTAAATTTTAGAAGAACTCACCTTCTTTCCAAGCAGTCTTTGAGCTCAACACTCAAAACACCTTTAAAACCAAGTTCCAAATGGCCAAAGTCCAGGAAAACTTACCCACAGACTCAATGGGTCTGCTGCCAGCAAGGGAAGCTTACCTGGGCCAGGTCCATTGATTAAGTTAGTGTGGAGTCCCATCTGGGGTGCCAAATTGTTGGAAGAAATGTCCTTTTGGGTTCAGTTCCAAGTGGGGAAAAAGTCACTGGATTCATGGAAGTTGCTTGGAAAGATGGTTTATGGATGGGGGACAGGACCACATGGTTTGCGGTTCTGGGGGGAAAGGGGGGTCACATGCCTTGAAGATCTTGAAAAAAAGGGAAGAGATGATGAGAGAGACTGAGTTTTATTCCCTCTCTTGGGCCCTGCCTTGGAGTTTCCTGTTCCTATCCAAGAAATGTTCTCCCATTGGCTGTCATACTTCCAGGGGGTGGGGGTCTTAGCTAAATTTGTAGGCTGTCTGTGTCCCAGGCTTGGTTGTGCCATGTGGTGAGTTCTGTTGCAAGATGAGTAGAGGGCTAATCCTACCTTTGTTGGATCTTGGATAAGGGTATTTGCCTATGAATCTCTTTATCTCTTAAGTGTGGACATCTGCTGTAGGCTATTGAGGAGAGTGGGGGCTATTAAGAGTGAGTCTTCTTCCTGCCTAAAAAATGTTTCTCCATTTCTCATCCAGGAAAAAATAATATTCTGCCTTTTTAATATTTCCTAGAATATCTCATTTTCCTAGGAAAGGGGTGGGGCTAACTTCCTACAGACTTTTGAATAATGGATTAGAACCTAATTTTCATCCCTGTATATGTATTTGAAAGGGCCCTGGCATCGGTGATTTGGGCCTCTTCCACAGTAGTTCCACTTGGAGTTGATAGTGAAATTATTGACAATATATTTTGTGAAGAGAAATAAAGTTTAATTATATTAATTTTGTGTTGAACTATATACTGAGAACTTGAAATGCAACTGTTTAAGACAGCAGAGCTGGCTGGAGAATTCTGGGAGTTGAAGACCACAAGTCTTAAAGTTGCCAAGTTTGGGAACCACTGGTTTAAGATATCCAATATTTTGGATTTATTGAGCCTGCAACATACTCCAGAAGACAGTTGCGTTATTGAAAAGAAATTGTTACTCTGAACTTAAAATTCCAGATTGAAGATATGTTTTCAGTTTCAGCTTTTTAATTTTTATGTTTACCAATAAAATGAAAAAAACTGATTAATATAATTCTGTATAATTTCTGTTTAAGTATTATTTTAAAATTTCCATGTTATGCATCTATTTTTTCCATTTGAGGTTATTAAAGAACAATTTATTACTATAAAGCAAACATGCATTGCATGTATTATTCAAAAAGCAGTCAATTATAATTCAAATGCAATCAATTTTTATTTCTGTGATTCTGGCAGACTGTTTCCATGCATATAGGTCAAAGACTGTTTTTAAGAAAAAAAAATATTCACACGGAAACACATAAATACACACAAATTATCTTAAACAAATGTGCCCAATGGACTTGTTTGCAAATAACTTCTTGCTGAAGCTAATCTTGTGAAAAATGAGGATAGAATTGCTAATATTTAAATCTGGAATGCCTATGAAAAGAACAAATTGATAATGTAGTATAATGAAGATCTGTTGTGTTAAGTTCTAATTCTATCAGCATTTCTCCCATTATATATCCTAAATCAAGTTTTACAATAGGTTGGGAACTCATGATTTTATTTTATTTTTGTCCATAGGGCAAAATTGTGCATATATGCAAATACTGATAATGTGATCTGACCGAACCATTTTTATAGCCATTTCATTTCTCTTTGGTGCTCATCAGCTAGAATGTAGTATAGCTGCAATGGAGGTGAATGCATATAATGTGTCCCAAAATTTTCCTACTCATCTTGCCCAGCCCCAGAACAGTAGGCTAGAATTTATTCCCAATATTAGAGCACTAGAATAGATTTAATTTTTATTCTCCTTTCAGCTCTCCTTTGTGTCTACTAGAAATAGTGGCTTTGTATTCGAAACACTTTAAAATTAGTTGAAGGGAGAAGTAAAGCAATAACAATTTGACCGTAGAGTGATCCAAAATAAAACATCCATTCAATAGAATGTAACAGTCTCATAGAATTGCTACTCAGAAGATAGCCGAAATTGCTTAGCAGAGTCTGGTATGATATCAAAAACATTCATTCTCCTTGGAGGATTCCTCCTCTCCCCCTCCATAATATCTCTTTAGGGAGTGTAGTACTGACTCCTTGCCAACTTCATTCCATTTGAAAACACTTATTGGAAATGCATAATGGATTCAAAATAAAGCATAACATATATTATTACTTGTGGAATTCTTTGTTCTGCACTTCAACTTGGAAGTGTGTGCATTTAGCATGGGGCTCTGTAGGAGCTTGCAGCTTTTCTCAGAACGATAAAGCAACACCATAGGGTTGCACTGAAAGCTCCACCCCTGTTGTACATGCATATGACATTGCAATTCTTAAAAGTTCGATTCTTTAAAAAGCCCATTTTAAATGATGCTTTGTCTTAAATCCAAATGTACGTAATAATGAAAAAATGTTTTTATCAGTGGGTGAAATATATGAAATAAATAGATGCATTTCTGTTAAGCATTACCTTTACCCTCACAAATTCTGTTGCAAAAAGTAGTTTTAGCTTTCCATAATTTTCCACGTTGCTCAATGTGCTAACAACACAACAAAATGAAAGGCAGTGTTGAAACATTCACAGTCTAAAAAGAATTATTTCATCTAGAAAATGGGAGAAAGTTCCTAAAAGTTGAAAAGTGTACGGTATATACCATGGCCTCTTTGAATTTCAGACAATTGTCCTGCTTCCACCCCATTCATGTATTATATTCCATAGTGTTAAACAAATGATTCATTTATGTTCTTTTTCAACTTGCCAGTCATGTTGCATTCTCCACACAAAGCAGTCACCAGAACTCTGAAATAAAATTGGGGGGGGGGGGGAATGTTGTGTTATGTCCATTCTATTTTACTTTCTTTTTTCCTTTCTCCAATTCCAAGAGGTAGCATCCACCTGTGTCCATGGAGACATTTCCATGCCTTCATTATAAATTACAGTCATTCCTATGTCTTGACATTACCGTCAATCACTGTTTGCCGTCTTTTCAGGGGAAGTAGCTTGTAGGTAAGAACTCTTGGCCACTTATATTATGTACAATCGCATACAAAGTCAGAGATCTCCAGCAGCACGGAAATATTTAGGCATGGTTTGCAATGCCTGCCGGTCTGCAAAAGAAACTTTATTTCAGGTTGTTAATAACCATGCTGTCATGCTTATCAGAATAATTGATCATTTTCTTCCTCTTTCCAAATGTGGAGAAGCTGTTTTTAGCCTCCTGCTCCAGAAATACAGAGCTGTCCTTATTGGTAGATGTTGTTGGGGTTCCTGGAATATATACATTGTGTTGATAATCCAGAGGAGAAATATGTTGCAAATACAGGGGTGCATATGGAGGGGTCCGGATGCTGTTCGGGGGACCAGATGTCTTCTTATGTTCTGTGAAAAACAATTTTTTTTAATGATAGAGGGAAGCCCCTGGATAAAACACAGCACATCAAACACTGCCCATTTTGCAGAAGATGCCAGGCAAATGCTTCATTTTTCTAAATTATATTTCAATTTGAAGTAAGATATCCAAAACCAAGAAAATGCATCTGTACATGGCAGAATAAAGATATTTCTCACTTATTCACTAACTTTGAAGTTACAATGATGTAAAAAAAAACCTTTGTGGTCAATCCTTGCATTTATGACCATCTCAGTGTCCCATGGTCACGTAATATCCATCAGAGATGGGTTCCTACCAGTTCGCACCTATTTGATAGAACCGGTTCGTCAAATCTACTGAACCGGTTAGAAGAGGTTCCATCAATGGACCCGGAAAGCAGGCCACACCTACAGAAGACGTTCCCAAAAATTTTGAAACCCACCACTGATAGCCATTCACACGCTTTGCAACCAGTTTGCGACAAGAAACATTAATAGAGGCTATGGAAGTAAAATTCTAAATTGTAAACATGTGATGTCTTAGTTCATGACTATAGTACTCTATTTAACAACCAAATGAGAAAGACTGTAAGGTCATAAACCCATTGCAGTCATATGATTTTCTGCTTAGAAACTGTAGCACTTAGTAACCAATTTGCCAGTCACAGTTATGGTCACTAAACAAGGAAACTATCTGTATACAGGTAGTCCTCAAAATACGGCCATAATGGAGCCTGCCCATTGCAGTCGCATGTTACAGCAATCATTAGGTGAAATGTATTCAGGAGGCACCCCAAAATGGAGTAGTTTGTCTGTTGACTGCCATTTTGTCTCCACCCACAAATGGCAGCCACTTTTGGGTTGCCACCACACAGCCCCAAGACAAACTGCTTCATTTTGCTGCCTTGCCAAGATCTGCACAACACTACAAAAGCTTTCTGCAGCACTGTTCAGACCCTGTGCAGCAAAATGAAGCAATTTCTCTGGGGGCCACAATTTTGTCCCATCTACAAAGGAGTGGGACAAAATGGCAATTGTATTTGGATTGCTGCTGCTTGGCCTGGGGATACATGGGCAGCACTCATTCTACAACACGAGGTCTGGAGAGCTTCAAAAGAGCATGTGGGAAAGAAGCCCAAACACTGTGGGATGGGGGAGAGAGAGGTAGGAGGGCACTTCAGTGACCCTGTGGTGAGTCATAAGAGCAAATGACCGAACAGCCACAGCAGCCATCATATCTTTGAAATGGGGTCATATATAGCTTTTGGGGGGCGGGGTCTGTCATAATTTCAAACATTTGCTAAATGGGGTGTTGTACCTTAGGGATTACCTGTATGTGTAAAATTATATTTCCCAATACATATATGGGTAAACACATAGAGGAGACCTCCCAATCCACTCCATGGGCAAAACCCAATACTCCAGCAATATATCAATTTTTTAGAATGGTTCATTCTAAAAAGTTCAACATATCAGTAAGTGATTCAGGAAAATGGGAGCTTCAATTTTACTGGCAGGAAGATTACCATATATTTATTTACTTACTTACTTTGGTCATTGATTTGTCTGTCTTTCTCCTATAATGTTATGTAACATAGAAAAAAATGGTGCTCAACCACTGCCATGAAGCAAGCTCTCCTTTCAGCATTATTCTAAATCAGGATATATCTAAAAGACTCCTGAATTTTGAAATTACAAAACTATCTGCACTATATCACTTACAGAACCAGCAGCAGGTCTCTAGAAGGACATGGCAGTTTTTTACAACAGGAGGAAGAAAAGTTAATTATTTCTTCCTTTCCCAAAGATACATTTTGATGGTGTCCTAGCCAGGACAGTGCCGCTAAGACTGAACTACAAATTTTGGGCATAATAGATATCTCAATCAGTCATTTGTCTTTTGGCTATAAAAGCCAGTTACTGAATAATTTTATGGCATTCCTCAAATTCATAACAATCCCTTGTGTTAGCAAGTTTCAGTAAGATGTATTTTTGGCTTTTTGTCCATAAACAGCCTATTCCATTTTTCAATCAGCACCTGAGATATTCTGTTCTATTATCTTGCAATTCATGCGAAAGATATGATCAGATCAATGAGAATTTGATTGCAAAGATCATTCAAAAATAAGAAGAGACCTGTCAGTCACTGAACACCCAAGCAAATACCAGAAGCTTTCTTTCTTTTCTTTCTTTTTAAAATTTTATTAGTAATGCTTATTAATGATAAATAAGAAGGGGAAGGAGCAAAACACAAAGATAGTAGTAATGGAAATATATATTTATATTTATATTTATATTTATATTATTTATATTTATATTTATATTTATATTTATATTTATATTTATATTTATATTTATATTTATATTTATATTTATATTTATATTTATATTTATATTTATATTTATATTTATATTTATATTTATATTTATATTTATATTTATATTTATATTTATATTTATATTTATATTTATATTTATATTTATATTATTTATATTATTTATATTTATATTTATATTTATATTTATATTTATATTTATATTTATATTTATATTTATATTTATATTTATATTTATATTTATATTTATATTTATATTATTTATATTTATATTATTTATATTATTTATATTTATATTTATATTTATATTTATATTTATATTTATATTTATATTTATATTTATATTTATATTTATATTTATATTTATATTTATATTTATATTTATATTTATATTTATATTTATATTTATATTTATATTTATATTTATATTATTTATATTTATATTTATATTATTTATATTTATATTTATATTCATATAAATAGTAATGGAAATATATATATATTATTTCTTTTCAACCCCCGGTATGCCCAAATATGGAAGGAAGATCACTACTTCCATTCTCTGTCCTTCGGCTCGTCACAAGAGACCATCCAGGCAGAAACCCAATATATTTACTGTTGCCTTTTTGTTACATTTTGTACAAATACAACAAAATGCACATACATACATACATACACATACACATGCTTTATGAAAGAAAAAGTGAAAGTTTTGCAGAGATTTCGAAGTGGGAAAAGCAGATAAGGCAAATTGCCCTGCTTGGGGTGATTAAAAATGTTTCCTACAAATGCCTCAATTTGCCTCAGATTTGGGATTCCTCTAAAGTTGAAAGCCAGATCTGGAATGAATGAAATATGAATATGGACACAGACATGAAGAGGGAGGGAGGGAGGGAGGCAGAGAGACAGAGACAGAGACAGAGACAGAAAGACAGAGACAGAGACAGAGAAGCACACAATTGGCACTCCCTTTGTGACCTTGAGTGGGAAACTACCAGGAAACATATTAGGGCTAGAAACTAGATTGAGAGTTTGAAAAAAAAAGCTGTTGCAAAGTATTATTAAAAATGAAATTAGGACACACACATACACACACATCTTGAATAATTCCTAAAGTTTGCAAAATATTATTAAAATGAAAGTATATAAGTTAAAAGGAAGTTTAAAAGTTTCTATTGGGGTATTGCTTTTGGTTTCTCTGAAATAGAAAAAAATGAAATTTAGAATTTAGTTTGAAGATTTAATAATTGTGCAGTTGTAGAACTAGCTGGTACCAACTGTAAGTAATGTAAAAAGTTGAGGTTGCAACCGTATTAGTATTTTACTGTGCTTTTTCTTTTTCTCTTTAAATCCTGCATTCCTCACCTTTTTTTCCTAATCTTTATTTTCATTATATTTGATCATAATAAACATCAATAAAACACATTTTTTAAAAAAAGAAAAAATAACATCCCAGAAGAAATCATGGCAAAACTGTTTGTGCTGTTGTCAAGGAAACTACATAGACTTGTTACCTGAAACTCAGCACAACTAGAAGGAGACATTATTCCATACCAGCTATAGATTTGTTTGCTTGCTTACCACCGTCAGTTTTATTCTTATTCTCACAACCCTGGTAGACAGGTTTGGCTGAGAAATAATAGTCAACCCCCCCCCCCCCAAAAAAAACCCAAAATGCCAAAGTAAGACAGAAGGGGAACATCTGAGGGAGGTTTTCATTATCTCAAAAATGACAGAAATCGTTAGATTTTAGGGTTTGATAATCCAAGACTCACCAGACATTGGAGTGACCAAAGTACACAATCTGTCATGATCTTTCTGAACTCCTTTCCAAACTTTTCCTACATCCTCTAGACTCTGTGAACTAGAACGTAAGAAATAAAAAAGAGACATAAGATAAGCACTCACAAAATCTTTAGCAACTATTATCCTAAAGGTAATAAGGCAACCCTCCCTTCCCTTATAATACCTCTTCAGTATTGGTTGTTTTGATGGCAGCCAGTCTGCATTGGCCTGTTTTACCTACAGATTTAAAAACAAAGGTTTTGAATTAAATACACATCGTCAGGACAGCTTCACCACATGTATTTGTTCTGGTAACCTTTTTGTGCTTTGAAAGCAATTGTTCTTATAACAACTAATGATGGCCTACAGCAGGACAACAAAGAAGCAATATTAAGAGACAAAAAGAGTCTTTCAAGCTTTCCCATAGGATGCTTTAGCTGATGTGGAATTGTTTCACTGAAACAGGATAAATACAATACTTACCAAAGGCTAGGACCTGCTACAAATCACCCCTCCCTGGTAAGAAATTTCAAATCCTTTCTCAAAGCAGTCAGTACCAAATTGCCTTTGGACAACAACCCCACAAATAATATTGAATTCCCAACACTGATCAAGTCTAGCCAGCCTGGCCAAGTGCAGCACAAAGTGGCTTAATTCCTTAAAAGTTCCATTAAAAGAGAGATGTTTCATGGCTCATTTTTTTTCATTACTCATTGTTTTTATCAGTACAGCATAATAGCTAGGCTGTGGGACTCTAAAACTCACATGGTGGTGGATCATTCACTATCAATGGCCTACAGCAAGACATTCACTTACAATGTTGTTAATTAAATTGGAGGAGCCTCAGTGTATTCCACTTAGAGTCTGAGGACATGTGAATATGAAAGCAACAAAAAAATAAAAATAACAATGTTTATATATACAAAAGAAATGCAATAAGAATTTTGCTTAATTTCTGTTTTATTTTTATTCTGGACAAGGTATAGATTTAGATGGGGACAATAGTTGGTTCAAGCTCAAATTCTTTTATTTCTATACATAATGCAAAATCAAGAGTTAGATTTATAATTACATTACATAGAGAACACATCCATAGAGACTATATCTAATTGTTATTACTATCAACATGTTTCTAAATTTTATTAGTTCAAGTAGCGTAACTCATCTTTCTTCCAAAATACTAGAGATTCTTCTTGTATTTCCTCCTATGAAATTTGGAATTGGTCTAAACAATATTTCAGAAATTGCTTTATGGTACAACTTTTGAATTTTGTTTGTAACATTGAGGATTTGATCAACAGAAGACTAATGGCAATGTTCCAGGACACTGCTTTTGAAATGCAACTACTTATTCTAAATGGTAGGAGCCATATGGAATCAGATTTTAGGAAGTTGAGCTTTCTGAAGAAGCTGCAAGCATAGATTTTGAAGAAGACAGATTTGGAGAGGAAAAGATATTGGAGCTAAGTAATTTTCATGAAATTTTGAATAAACCGGCTGAAGGTACTGGAGAAATCAAATAATATTTCATTTGGCTGGACCATTGTACAATATTGAACAAGTTAGGTGAAGAACCTCTAGTGAATATGAACATTTTTTCTGTTTTCGCAAACAGTTTGAAGTATTTCAAGCAATGACATGCGGTGAGGTTTATGGCTGGTGAGGCAAGCGGGCTAAATGGATGACTCTGCTTAACTGTTTAAAACTGTTTTAAAAAGCCTCTTTAAAAAATGCCCTCTACAGCAGGAGGCGAGAGAACCACGTGCCTCATCTACATAAGGAATTTTTTGGCTTTTAACCCTTGCTTAACTCTGCTAGAGTGATCATAAAGATAGACTAAATGAGGCATGTGGTTCTCCCGCCTCCTCCTGTAGAGGGCACTTTTTTAGAGGCTTTTTTAAACAGTTAAGCACTGAGCAGTCATCCACTATGACTCTGGCAGCAACTACCTCAGCCTTTTTCCTTTAATTTTTTTTCTTTTCATGAAGACAGTGGCGAGGCCCTGCCTCCCCTGACTGCACGTCACTGATTTCAAGATACATTCCCCAATTTTTCTTCTAGCTTCTTCCTTGGTGCATTCATCCTTCTTACTCAGCAATTTTCCCTCAAATGTTAGAATTGAAGAAAAACTATTAAGTAGGATGGTGAATGACCTGAGGAAGAAGCTAGAAGGAAAACTGGAGAACTTGTCCTGTAATGTAGGACATGAACTGTCCTTAAACTGTCAGTTACTGTACGTAAAGCAGGCTTCTATCAGATGAGAATTCTGGATGCTTTGTGCCTCGTTATCACACTTAGATGGCCTGCCATCTCTGTTTGAAAGCTAGTCCTTGAGGAAAAACCATATCACATTCTATGCTTCTAGAAAGATTAACTTAACATGAATTCTGCATAGACATCCTCTCAAAGAAGTTTTTGAAACCAGGCTATGGTGACTGCAAGGCTTTCTAGATTTTAGATCAGGGGTAGTCAACCTTTTTATACCTACCGCCCACTTTTATATCTCTGTTGGTAGTAAAATTTTCTAACTGCCCACCGTTCCACAGTAATGGTGATTTATAAAGTAGGGAAGTAACTTTACTTTATAAAATTTATAAAGCAGAGTTACAGCAAACCCCTACCGCCCACCATGAAATCTGGAACGCCCACTAGTGGGCGGTAGGGACCAGGTTGACTACCACTGTTTTAGATAGTTAAGCATAAAGCT
The DNA here is from genome assembly GCF_051295495.1 of Thamnophis sirtalis. Lineage (NCBI taxonomy): Eukaryota > Metazoa > Chordata > Lepidosauria > Squamata > Natricidae > Thamnophis > Thamnophis sirtalis. Next base: position 69,035,873 of record NW_028261388.1, read on the forward strand.
TCCATAAAAACCAAGGAACATTTAGCTATATAATATATAGTTAATTATTACTTTTCTGTCCTGCACTTTATTGTAAATAATGGAATATACAATTTATTCTACCTTTTTTACTTGCACAGAAGACTTTTTATTTTCCTAGGATTCGGAGCGGGGGGGAAATCTTCTTAGCATCCTTTCTCAACCTTAGTTCATTCTGAATTTCTGTTATCCTATTTTTCTACAAATCCAGGCTAACTATACCTTCTTTTCCTTTTTATGTGTCCCTCTTTCCACTTTCTATTTATGTCCTTTATTATTTTCATATTGTTCCTAGTTTTATATGAAAAAAATACATTTTGGTGTATCTTTGAGTCAGTATTGACTCATGGAGATTCCCTGGACTAATCCTTGCCGTTTTCTTGGGAAGGTTTTTCAGTCATGATTTGTCATTCCCTCCTTTCTAGGGTTGAGAAAGAATGACTGGCTCCAGGTCCTTCATGCCTTAGGCAGAACTAGAATTCCTGGTTCCCCAATTTCTACCCTGGTACGGTAACCACTACACCAATTGTTCTTATTAATATAAAGCATATTGGCATTTTATTTATGAATTTTCTTTTTGATTAAAATATTCCTTTATACTTTCCATGCATCCAACAATAAAAATAATACTAAGCGCAAAAACAAACTGTAATCAAATAGTAAAAACATTCATTAAAAAAGGTGGGGAAACTCACAGTTGTACTCGAGATGTCCCCCTTTTAATTCTATTAGCTGAACAAAAAAGCTGTAAAGTTCAGAAATTTCCTGGAAGGGCTACTCTTGATATTTCCTCCCACTGACATGAGGATAATAAAAGTCCTCCATTATTACTACTTGTTCCTCATCTGGCAAGTATTCTACACACTATCTCCTTGGTTGGACCAATAATAGCAGATACTAAGAATAATTGTTTTGGTCAGCCCTACCCTTATTTTAAACCAGATAATTTCTACAGTATCACCAAATTCATTAAGTTGGCTTTTGAAGCAGCTGAGGATAGTTTTGACATAGATTGTGATTTGTCTCCATTCCTATTGTTTCTATTATTTTGAACTCAGTTGTTATTCTTCAGATGCTATAGTCTGGTCTCAGGAATCAGGCCTCGGTAATACCTATTTCTGTTTCTATTTCTATTTATTAAACTTATAGGCCGCCCAATCCCGAAGGACTCCAGGTGCCTTATAGAAAATAAATTTTTAAGAGAAAGGTTAAAAACAAACAGAAGAAAGCAGATTAAAAGAAACACATCATGCACCCAGTCTAATCGGGACTGGACCTCGGTCAAGAGGTCAACAGCCCCAGGCCTGCCGGAATAGCCAGGTTTTGATAGCTTTTCGGAAGGCCATGAGAGTGGGTAGGGTCCGGATCTCTGGGGGTAGTTCATTCCATAGGGCCAGAGCGGCAACAGAGAAGGCCCTCCTCCGAGACGCCGCCAGCCGATATTGTCTAGCTGATGGCACCTAGAGAAGGCCCACCCTGTGCGATCTTATCGGTCGTAGAGAGGTGTGCGGCAGAAGACGGTCTCATAGATATCCGGGTCCTAGGCCATGTAGGGCTTTAAAGGTAATAACCAGCACCTTGAATCGTGCTCGGAGACTGATAGGGAGCCAGTGCAGCTCGCGGAGGATAGGTGTAGTGTGGGTGTACCTTGGTACACCCAGTATCGCTTGCGCAGTTGCATTCTGGACTAATTGTAGTCTCCGAACACTTTTCAGGGGCAGCCCCATGTAGAACGCATTACAGTAATCCAGTCTTGAGGTGACGAGGGCGTGAGTGACTGTTTGCAGTGCCTGCCGGTCCAAATAGGGCCGCAACTGATGCACCAGGCAAACCTGGGCAAAGGCCCCCCGGTCACAGCCGACAGGTGATGTTCTAACGTCAGCTGTGGATCCAGGAGGACCCCCAAGTTGCAGACCCTTTCTGAGGGGAGTAAATTTTCTCCCCCCAGGCTTAGGGATGGACTAGCTGGGCTGTCCTTAGGGGGCAACACCCACAGCCACTCGGTCTTTTCAGGATTGAGTGTGAGTTTGTTCACTCCCATCCAGACCCTAACAGCTTCCAGGCACTGGCACATCACTTCCACCGCTACGCTGAGTTGGCACAGGGCAGACAGATACAACTGTGTGTCGTCCGCGTACTGGTGGTATTTAATCCCATGCTGGCGAATGATCTCACCCAGTGGCTTCATGTAGATATTAAATAGGAGGGGGGACAAGACCGACCCCTGCAGCACCCCATAATTAAGGGGCCTAGGGGTCAACCTCTGCCCTCCAACCAACACCGACTGCGACCTGTCGGACAGGTAAGAAGAGAACCACTGTAGAACGGTGCCTTCCACTCCCATCTCCTCCAGCCGTCGCAGAAGGATACCATGGTCGATGGTACTGAAGGCCGCTGAGAGGTCAAGGAGCACTAGGATAGAGGAATGTCCTCTATCCCTGGCCCGCCAGAGATCATCAGTCAGTGCGACCAAAGCGGTTTCGGTGCAGTAATCAGGCCTGAAACCAGACTGAAAAGGGTCTAGATAATCTGCTTCATCCAAGGTCCGTCGGAGTTGAAGGGCCAACTGGAGAAATAAAGTAGCCTTCCTATACTAAGAATTAAGATCATTGTGTTTATTTTCCATACTCTGAGCATTAATATTTAGCAAACATATATCAAGTAGTTAATGAGTCAATATTCTGATTTTCCATTATGCATCCAGTAAAGTCAACTGCAGTTCGCAAAAGCTCTTGCTACAATAAACGTGTTAGTTTTTGACAGTATCATAAGTGTGTGTGGTTGGGGGGGGGGGGTATTGCCAGAAAGGAATAGCACTGCTATATGAGCTGCATATACTGCCTGTAAAAATGCATCTTCCTGCATTCTGTTTTTTTCTCCTCTTCTTTCTAACCTATTGCATTTCTTTCAGGAATGAAAAAAGTACAATACTGCAACTGGAAAGCTTTTCAAAGAGGTATAATTGTTACTTTTAAACTTTCTGAATCTGCATGCTGGCTCTTTTATCGGAAGGCGAGAACTATCTTCACTGAAAAGTGCTGTATCTAAGCTGATACTGATACGGAACTTGTGGGCGTGATTCATTCGCTTACTATACTATATCCAGTTCCCTTCAGACACTGAGTAAGCTGAATAGGCATGAAGAAAGCGGCCCCGGAAAAGTTAGGGCTGCGCAGCTTATTAGAAGACAAAACCGAACTGCTGTTTTGACAGACGCCCGATCCGTATGCAAGAATACGGATTTCAAATAATCGTACAGTATATAATTTGCGAGCGAATAATATCCTGATCAACAAAAGGGGGCGCTGTTTCCAAAGAAAGATCCGCGTGTTTCGCGGAGATGGTTGAAATCTAGTGGCGTCACTCAGACTCGCTGAAACAGGCACCGCTCGAAATCATTGCCCCAGTTTTACGCTTTCGCCTTAATTGTCCTCGTTATCGCGGGGAGCGGGAAGGGGGTGCGGAGCTCGCTCGTTCGCTCGGCGCCCGACAGAGAGCCAGCATGTCGAGGGAGAGGCCTTTGCCAAGAGGCGCTAAAGCTCTTCCTCTACAGGGATTTGGGGGGCGCGGTTCTTGCAAAGGCTACTTTCATCGCCTGAAAGGAGACTAAAGGGGTCCCTTTCTCTCGCGGAAGGGCAGCATCTTCGCCTTCTTTCGGCAGAGAGGATGGAGCCGCCTGGGATCAGTTCCCCAACCGGCTGCTCTTGCTCTGGTTTCCAGAGATACCTGACTGGAGGCAGGCAGGCAGGCAGGAAAAGTGTGTGCCATGGAAACAAGGAGCGCTCTCCAGAGGCCCACAGGAAGCATGCAATAAAGCTTGGGGAGGGTTCTGAAGGGAAATGGGTCGGAGGAAAAAATGAACATGAGATGGATGATAAGTGTTTCTTCTGCTCTGTTTCAAATGTTAAACGACCGACTCTTAAGTGAACAAGGCAGGCAGGGAATATAGGCAGAAATTGCGGAGTGAAATCTCTCTACGCTCTAATGAGGAAGTAAAAAAGGCATATAGCTGGGAATGGAGCAAGAGCACTGGTTCCAGAAGCACAACTCCACAATCCTCTGGGTGTAATTTTTACTGATAATTAATTATATTAGGAGCCAGGTTGATCTGATGAATAAGATCACAAGGCTAGGAAAGTGGAAACAGGACTTCTAGCCTTTCCTTAAGCATGAAAGCCCACTAAGTCACTTTGGGTTATTTGAGGAGAAGAGCTGGGCTACTCTATGGTGGCAATGACCCTGGAGTCCTTTCATGAACTCACGAAGGTTGATGTCTTTTATTTGTTCAAAATAGTGCTACCAATATCCTGATTTTGGACCAGTCACTTTCTCAGCCCAGGCAAGGACAAACCACTTTTGAAAATATTGCCAAGAAAACTGCACGCACCTGTCCACATCAGTGACTAGGACTCAACACTGACTTGAAGGCAGTTGAGGGGAAAATATCAAATGCATAATTATTATGTACTTGAAATGTCAAACTATATTAGCAGCAAAGATATTAAGAATAAGTGGCTTTTAAATTTTTCTTGAAATTCTTAGGAAGGAGGAATTCCCAACTTGCTTTTCTCAAAGATGCCTTGTGAAAAAATCAGGAAAAAACAACAATGTGAAAATATTAGATATACTTAATGTTCTAGATATAAATAAACAACAACAATAACAACAACCCCATCTGGAAAACAAGGGCCTGTGGGTTTCATCCAGCCTTTAGTGTTCCCAAAGACCCATTTTTTCTCCATTCAGCTGATCAGTCATCTGCTATAAAATGGAAAGCAGAACTGTTATCTCTGATTTAACCTGGCCAAAACGCTGAGAATGAGTCAAGGTTAATACCTTCTCTCAGAGCGATCAAGTTAAATCACATCTTTCCAGGAATTTCTTTCCAGTGATTGTGAGAGGCCAGGCTTTACTGTTCATTCCCCAGCACGCTCTTTGAATCAAAGAGGAAGATCTGTGTCTTTATGCAAATGCAATCTCTGTATCTCTCAGAGTATATGCAGCCCATGCGCAGCCATAGCCCAACAACTATCAGAGTTCATAGCCCATGGAACTGAAAAGAGAAAAAGGCTCTGGCACACATTTTAAAAGGTTTTTAGAAGGAAGCATATTTTTTAAAAGTCTATTTATTAACTTCTAATAAGGAAGGAAGGAAGAAAAATATTTGATATACAAGCCGAGAAGGATTTAGATATAGTTTAACTAATACATTTTGAGTGAGGCAGTATTTTTTCCAAGTTGTGATTGAAAATTAAGGTGATTATTACAAATAGCTGAATATTATTTGATATTTATATCTAATTTGCCATCACAGAAAATAGTTAAAAGATTTGCATACTGGTTACAAAGAATATTGTATCACTGAAGGCATTAGATTTTGAATGTTTGCTTACTTTTCCCTCAGAGATAATGGGTAATGTTTACTCCACTATCCAATCACATTTATTGGGCAACAAAAAATAAAATAAAATAATAATCTAAGTATCTTATCAGAGTATCTGAAAAATCAGCATGGGTAGATAATCTCAATAATTTTCTGACTTGGTCATGCCAGCTCAACTCCGTGGCACGACATAACCGCGAACGTCAAAGGCGCGCCGACAACACCGCGGCGCTAAAACTGCGATGTCAAAAGTGCACCCACAACAGCGCGCCGACAACAGCGCGCCGACAGAAGCGTGATTTAACTTAAGGTAAGGTTTAGGGTTAGGTTTAGGGTTAGGGTTAGGGTTAGGGTTAGGGTTAGGTTTAGGGTAGGTTTAGCGTTAGGTTTAGGGTTAGGTTTAGGGTTATTTTTAGGGTTATGTTACAGCGCGCTTCTATCGGCGCACTGTTGTCGGCGCGCTGTTGTCGCGCGGTTTTGACGGTGCGGTTTTGTCACCGCACTTTAGTCACACACGCTTTAGTCTACCGCGGTTTTGTGGTGGAACCGCTCAACTCATTCATTCTCCCCTCAGCCCATAATGCCTGTCCTTGTATGGTAGTTTCAGAGTTCGCTTTATAATTCTTTACCAGTCCTTCAACTGACTGAAACTCCTTTTCCAGTCCTGTACCTATCTTATTACAAAAAACCTTTACAGTATTCCAGACCATTTCTGCATCAGGCTGGGGGACCATTCCATTCTTTTCCGAAGCCCATCCTTCTACTGGGAAAGGATCTGTGGGAACATTGTCACTTCTGCCTTTCTATCACAAGATCCACCAATTAACCTTTTACAAAATATAGAAGACATACATAATTCATTTTACATTCTACTTCCATTCCAAATGTTTTCCATGCTTTATTTTGCAGCTCTTGTTCAGGTTCAGCTTGCACTGATTTTCATTCATCCCCCCCCCCCCCGTGGACTTTCAGAGAGCTCCCTTATTCCCTGTGGCTCAGAAGATCCCAGCAGTAAAGCAAAGGGCAATTTAAGGCTATCAAATTCTTCCTGTATAAATGAAAGGGTAAAGGGGAGTCCACGTCAGTCATGTCAAGGTGGATTTCTAAGAGCTAACAAGGAAGTGTACCATTCTTCCAAAGAGACAAGAACAGAGGAAAACATGAGAAAAAGCTGGAGGTTGTTTTCATTCAAAATTTCATTGTGTGCAAAGATTCACCTTCCTTCCTAAAGACAGCCTTAAACTCAAGAGGAATAATTGCCTCCAAGCCTCAATGCCCTAGATATACAACTTCAGGGTTTCATTTTTCATTTCTACCTTTCCCCCTCAGGAATGCAGAGCCCCCCCCTTCTTTCAGTGGCCAGGGGAGCTTGAGTGGCCTTGCTGCTCTTTCCTCTATCAGCCTGAGACAAGAGGGGTGGAAATCAGCTCAAGACATCAAGTCACTAGGGGGAGTTTTGAGCTGACAAGAACATTACCATATTAGACAAGGATATCCAACAAGGAAAATGAACATGGACAAAGAAACCCTGTCTAGAGAATGGTGAGGGCATTTTTCAAAGAGCTGCAAAACCGTATGTGTTTTATGCATGTGCTGCTTTGTGCACCTTCAGTCATCCTGCTTTATTATCAAAGGAAATGCTTCACTGAAAAATAGACTTAGCAAATGATGATGATTTTTCCTCCTCAACCCCAGCAACCCAGACCCCCTTTTCATCTTATTCAGCTTTGGTACGGGCAGGAGTTGGTTGCTCTCACAAAGCATCCTCTCTCTTTTTGGCACAAAGCAGTGCAGCATTAATCTCACCTGAGGCCAGAAACAGGATAGAGATGGGAACCCAACAATGGATGGGATATACAGAGAAAGCACCAGGCAAGGCTGGGCTGCCTAAGTGGAAAAAGCAGGTGCTTATCCTCTGGAAATGAGGAGGGGCACATGGAAGGACTCCAGGGTCTGGGAAAGTCTCCTGAGCTCAACAGTGGTCCTTGGCTTGTCCAGAGAGCCTTGCTGAGGGGACTCGGTTCTGACCAGATCCTTCAGTTAGCAGCGAAGGAAAGGTCCTGCCCCGTCCTTCTTAACTCTGCGGTTGACATGCAGGATCCCACTGCAAATGCAAGCCGGGCAATTGACTCTCGGTAAAAGTGACGGAGCCTGAGGCTTTATCTCAACCGACTCCGCTGCGCTTCCTTCTCCCACTCAGTCGAAGGGAACGAAATGCCCCATTACTGCCCCCTCCCACAGACACCCAGGTATCGATCTTAGGAACCGCCGAGTCCCATTGCGCCCGACTGAAAGAGAGCCAACGAACGGCGACCTGGGAAGGGAAACACCCCAGTTGCGGAGCGAGGTTGCCTAAATCCCGGGGCCTCCTGAGGTCGACCAAAGCGGCGCTCCTGGGACCTTTCCCAACTCCTCTCCCACATCTCATCTATCTAAAAGGAACCCAAGTTTGGCCAAACAATTATGTAATGAGCCAGTGTTTTGGCTGAGCCCGATGGCTCTTTCGGGGAAAAGGCTGGGCCGCAATCTTTCAAAAAGTTGGGCGAGACTGAAAACATCCCACCCCCCTCTCGAAAGTTGCTTTACTGTATTCCAGATTCCGGGCACTGTCTGCCTTTCTAGCAGGCTACCTCCCTGAGGGGGCTCCCCCACCCCTCGGGGCGCCCCAAAAGCTACCTGGTCCGCGAGCTGCCGAGAGTTATTGGCCCCTCGGGTTTTCGGGGCGGAAGCCGGCGGCAAGTTCTGAGGGCCCGCTTCGTTGTTCCTCGGAGGGGCGGGACTGCAAGCCTTCAGGAACATGAAGTCGCTCTTGGCCGATTCGGGGCTCAGGCAGACTTTATAGCAATAGGCAGGAGGGCCTGCGCTGGCTCCGACGTCCCCGCAGTCGCCCGAGGAGACCGGGGCGTTGACGCTGCCGGAGTTCTTGAAGCGGTCTGAGGCGGGGGCCGAGCGCTCACACGAGCTGCAACCGCCGCCGCAGCAGCAGAAGGCAGAGGAGCCGCCGCCCTCCCCGCCACAAGACAGCTGCGAGCAGGCATAGTCGGGGAAGGTCAGCCGCTCCTTGGGGCACTTGACCACCGTGAGGATAACGATGGCCACCAGGAAGGTGAAGGAGACGGAGCCCAGAGAGGCGATTAGATAGAGGGTAAGCCTGGAAGAAGCGGTCTCGCCTCCCGGAGGAAGCTCGCGGAAGTCCGAGAGCACCTCTGGGACGCTGTCCACCACCGAGAGCAACAGGGCCACCGAGGCCGAGAGCGGGGGCTGTCCGTTGTCCCGCACCTGGACGAGAAGACGGTGCTTCGGGGCGTCTTTGGCCAGGAAGGCGCGGACGGTGCGAATTTCGCCCGTGTAGAGGGCCACGCTGAAGAGGCTGGCATCGGTAGCCTGGACTATCCGGTAGGAAAGCCGCGAGTTCTGTCCTGCATCGGCGTCCACTGCGGAGACTTTACCCACCAAGTAGCCGGGCTCTGCTGAGCGAGGCACCACCTCCACAGCCACGGAACCATTGCGGGGCATGGGAGCCACGACCAAGGGCGCGTTGTCGTTTTGGTCCAGCACGAAGACGTGGACCGTGGCGTTCCCGCTAAGAGGAGGGAACCCGGCGTCCTGAGCCACGACTTGGATCTGGAAGTTGCGAATCTGCTCGTAGTCTAGGGAGCGCAGAGCATACATGTGCCCGCTGTCCGAGTTGATGGAGACATAGGTGGCCACGGGCATGCCCTGGATCTGGCCGTCCGCGATGGAGTAGGACAAGTAAGCGTTCTGTTGGCAGTCTGGGTCCCGCGCACTGACAGAGCAGATCGATGCCCCAGGAGCGTTGTTCTCAGTCACGTAGACGCTGTAAGAGGGTTGCAGGAAGCGGGGCGCGTTGTCGTTGATATCAGACACCTGGACTGTGAGGATCTTCTTGGTAGCCAGCGCTGGAGACCCCAGATCTTGGGCAGTGATACTGACATTATATTCGGGCACAGTCTCACGATCGAGAGGTGCGGTAGTTACTAGTGCATAATAGTTGTGGAAAGACGACTGAAGCTGAAAGGGTATATCAGTCGGGATTTCGCAGCTCACCTTCCCGTTGTCTCCCGAATCTCTATCCAGCACGCTGATTACAGCTATGACAGTACCGGGAGGTGCGTCCTCCAAAACTGGTGTGGAGACCGAAGTGAGGGTCACCTCCGGTGCGTTATCATTGACGTCCAGGAGGTGCACCAATACCCGACAGTGAATGGCAACTGCAGAGGGGCCCCGGTCCTTGGCCTGCACATATAGCTCATGAAGATCAGCTCGCTCATAGTCCAATTGGCCTTTCAGGCGCACCTGCCCAGTGTGGGGCTCCACACTGAAAAGCTCCCGCACACCTAGTGGAGCGTGCCCGCTGAATGAATATTCAATTTCGCCATTGGTTCCCTCATCCAAGTCAGTAGCATTGAGTTTGATAGCCAGAGTCCCTTTGGGCGCATCCTCTGGCAGGCTTACACTGTAAGTGGATTGATCAAAGACTGGCACATTGTCGTTGGCATCCAACACCATGATCGCAACTCTAGCTGTGCCCGAGCGCTCGGGAATACCACCATCCAAAGCCGTGAGCAGGACCCGGTGGCTACGCTGTTGCTCTCGGTCCAGACTCCTCTCCAGCACCAGCTCTGCAAACTTGCTGCTGTCACTGCGAGTCTGCACCTCCAGCGAGAAATAACCATTAGGGCTGAGTCTGTAAGTACGCAGGGAGTTTGTGCCCACGTCGGGATCCTGTGCACTCTCCAGGGGAAAGCGGGCCCCAGGTAGTGCTGATTCTGTCACTTCCAGCACATATTCTTGCCAAGGGAACCGGGGTGCATTGTCGTTGATGTCTAGCACCTCCACTTCGATGCGATAAAGCTCAAGAGGGCTCTCGATGACCAATTGCAGGTGCAGGAGGCAGGCCTTGCTGCCCTCGCACACCTCTTCCCGATCTATTTTCTCGTTAACAAAGAGGATCCCATTTTCCAGATTCACCTCCAGGTGTTGCTTACTCCCCGCCCGGGTTGCAATACGAAACCGCCTCGCTGATAATTCCGATACGTCCAGACCTAAGTCTTCCGCGATGTTGGCCACAAAGGCTCCGTGGTCCAGTTCTTCGAGTACCGAATAGCGTAGCTGGCCAGCTGCTGGAGCCGGAGCCAAAGCCAAGCAAGAACTTAGCAGGAGCAACACCTCGAGTCTTCCCCAACTCGGAGCGCAGCTCGACAAGCTCTGGGAGAGCCTTAGTTTCCCCTTACAATATTCCCAGTCCCAGCGGGAAGTCCCGCTGCCTCGATCGAGAAGAGACATCAGCGGGCTCAGAAGGGACGCGACAGAGCAATGGCTCTGGCTCTGGCTCCGCCTCAGCTGCAGCCTCCGCTCCTTCCCTTGTGCGTCTTCATCATCGATTGACTTACACTTCCAACTACTTTCGGTTGGCAGAGCGAGCCAGCAAAGGAGGACCCGCTTGCCATTTCAGCACCGTATTGGTGGACAGCGCCGTCGAGCCAGAGCCCCAACTGCTGCGACGACGAGTGGCAGAACGATTAACCCCTCGGTGGGCAGAGGAAGATGTGGCGAAGAAGTAAGGAGAGCGAGACTGAGGGGAGAGCGTGGTGGGGGGGGGGGGGAGATGTTCATGCAACAGGCTTAACCCAGTTTTGTAAGGAGAGTGAAGAAGGGGGGAGGGATTGTATTGTACCCATTCAGGAATCGGATTAAACCTGTCGGATTCGCAAGGTGTGTTCATGCAAGATAGTAAGATCCAAAGATCAAAGTAATGTGTGAATGCATCTGATTAAGCATGTGCTGTGAATACATCATAGGGAGGCTGTTTTTATTCTTATACCACAAAGACCCAACTTTCTAGTAGAAAACAATAGATATGCAATGGAGGTATTTATTGATGTTGACAAGGAAAAACCAGCTTGAATCCTTTCATAGTTGTTCATGATTCTTATATGGGGTTCACCTGAAAATGGCAAATCTTTTATGCAGAATACTACTATTATATTCATTGGAGCCACAGTGAAGGAAAAATAAGGATTTAAATATGGATTATCAAAATTTCTCACAATTTTTATCTCTGACTTTGCTGAAATTACTGGCAAAGAATAGATATACACAGATTGAATCGTAATAATTATATATCCAAATATTTGTGGAATTATTCATACCATAAAGCATTAACCTCTCTCATGGTATCTGCATAACTGATTTAATCTAGAAGGGTTGGGACATGGTACACTCTAGTCTCCTTTGTTTAAACAATGCCATTTGTTGGGATCTTGGAAGTCTTTTCTATCTTCTGAAATGAGATTCCCTGAAGAGCCAGATTACCACTCTACTGGTGTTTTGAAGGAGCTTGAAAAACTGACTCTTCTCTTAGGACTTTGCTAAGGATAAAGTCCCCCTCACAATCGTGTAGGCATTGTTCCTCAGTATTTTTACTTGCAATTTGCCTAAAATCTTTGGAAGTCATGCAACAAACAAATTAAATAAATAGAAAGGCCTGGGGCCTATATGTTCATGGATTCTTATGATTTTACTGGGGCCCATCTGAAAAATATACCAATTATAGATATAATTATTTTTGGCACTATAGTACACAAATGACTATAAGGATTCAAACAATAGATCTTCATGGGTTTCCAGTTGAAAGTACAATCAAATCATAGTTGGAACCTGTTTCCATGATTCAACCATGATTTCCCTTCATCTCTCAATGTCTATCTTCCAACATCATATCCTTGCAAACCATTTCTCTGCATTAGGATGCGAGTTCTGTAATGGAAGGGCTCCAGACCTATTTGAAGTATACATTTCAGACCTTTGCTGAGGGATGTTGTTTTAATTCCCAAAGCATTATCATTGGAATTGGTCCCTCATGGATTCCATTTTTCTTCTGGTTTTAGCATCTATGCTGCACAAAATCTTATGGATGTTTGGTTTGAAAAGTCAGCCATGCATGAACACACAAAACTCAGCATCTCTTTCTCATGCTTTGGAACTTTTGCACTATGATAGTAGTCAGAAATAACAAGCTGCATTACTGTAATGGTTCATTTGTGTAGATGCATGTGCTATGCGTTTTAATGATGGTTTCAAGTAGATATTAAGTAAAATCTTGAAGATTCACAGCCAGGTTTTGGAACTATAGCAGCATTACCAGTTATCAGATGCATAATAGTCATGTCACATTCTGTGCAGAGAAATGCAATTTGTGATTTGAAGTTGGTTTCAAGGTCTCATTTAAAAACTAAAAGATCCATGAGGATTTGCGCCTCTAGGCCATGCTTATGAACCATGATAGCAGCAATAATCATTCAATTGCAGTGGTTTATTCTTTGCAAGTAGATAGAAATTGTGGCTTGGTGATAGTCTCAGGGGAATTCAAACATCATTAGGATCTACAAGAGAACCCCTAAGGATATTACTTTTACCCAGACTGAAGACATTAATTTTGCTTGGGGATTGTGGGAATTCATCCCTTTCTATGTTTGCTTCTGTCTCAACACTAGGCTAGATTCGAGAGTTCAATGCATCAAAGGACAAATGCACCATACCCTGATACTCTTCACGGATTTAACCTTTAACAGATGGTTAAGCTTCTACGGAATTGATTACATTTTACTGTACAACATTTTCCTTGTAATACTGATTATTATTATTATTTTAATTACTGAAGCGAGGATTATATCCCAGACAGATGGATCAAGGGTGATTCCATCAGCACTGAATCATATAGTTCCCCCTCCTCCTCCTTTTATAACACCCATCCTTCTGGAGTCACAAGAATTCCAACTGTGTCTAATCTCAGGGACTCCAGCAGAGCCCCGGGAAAGAAGCTATTCTACAGGTTTTACATTAACCTTTTCACAAAGGGCCAGGAGGCTGAAGTAAATTGACTGCAGTCCATTGCTCAGGACTAGCACAGGGATTTATGGTGATGTGATGTGTGTGTTTGCATGCAATGGTTCTTAGGGTTTGGTACTTTGAATGGTTTCCCTTTGCAGGCAGAGTAAACCGTGTGCCAAAAAGATTCATTTTATTCTGATACCTCACTGACAATTGAATACTCAAAGCATGGTTTAGCCATTGTTTAAGATTTAGTTATTCAAGCCCATTCACAATAACCCCAATCAACTGAAATAATATACACTGTTTAAAGAAGCACGCTCATTTGGAATAAATTCTAACATTACTCCCTCAGGATTCCTGTTCTTGGATATTTTGTTTGGTGGCCTGGCCCCACAGAGAGCTGTTCCATTTCATCTCCCACATTAACATCCTCATCATTCTTTGGATACAATTTTGTCTCCTTCTCCAGTCAACCATATCGGATCCCATTTGCAAAAGGTTGCTGGCTCACTTATCCTCCTAGTCATAATTTAGGTGGATGAAAACAGCCAGGGGTGTCTCCTGGCATTAATCAAAGAATATTATGCACACAGCAGTCTTCTGAACAAAACATTCCAGAATGCAATTTAGGGGTAAAGAAAGAAATAAACTATTGATTTAGGAGATTTTGAAGAAGTGCTGTGGGTTTTCTTGTCTTTTTTTTTTTTTTTTTTTTTTGCAAACATGTATCAGGTAAGAGATAAAAATGCTCCCCAATGGTTACCCGTTCTTTCCTCCCCTCGTTAAATATTCAAAGTTTTGGAGGCATTTTCTTTCATCCGCCATAAATGAAAATCACAGATCAGACAGAGAAAGGAACAAGTGAGAGGAGGGAAAAAGTTATGCACCTCCAACATGAAAGGCTATTTTTAAAACAACCCTCACTACAGAAAAATGTAAGACAGATTGAGCCAAGATACCATCATGATGAAACTGAGAGGAAGAGAAAGAAGCACCTGGGACAGGATTACAACTTGTATTATGTATTGATCACAAGAATTTAGTAAATTAATACACCTATAAGTAGTAGCAATATTTTTTGCAGAACCCTCATAAATTCCTATAGCAATTTGCTTCAAGGTAGCATCTTGACACAGAAAAAAAGCATGTCAGTCTTAACTGATTCAATGTAGCTATCCATTTTGAAGACTGTGAAGGACATTGAAGTACTGTAGCTGCTTCTATAAGTCACAGAATGATGAGATACTTCACACAGCAGCCTAACAGTTCTAAAGCTAATTACATATAGATAGATGACACATTTATTAGGTGGATTCGCATGACACTGAATGGCATGTTGCAATGTTCAATATGGAACTTAGTACCATTCAATTTTTTTCATAAATTATTTGGACAAGGTGGTGAAGGAAATGTTTATATTCTGGGATGCTTTGGTTACAGAACTAGAAAATAATAAAAGGAATTTTAATATAGAGAACAAAAGATACCCACTTGGTCATCATATGTGTAAAAAAACAATTGTGGAATTATAGTTCAAGATCAAATAGTTTTAAAATACATGTAAATTTCTAATATATATTTTACTATATCCTTTTATATTCATATATCCACATAGACATTGAAAGATATTTTCCTGTGTCAAAGCAGTTACTGGTAGAACAGTCTTTCACATTTACATTTGGAAATGAGAAATTCTAATAGCTTGCAGAAAGCAAAAAATCCAGAAAGAGATGTTTAAGACTGTTCCTAACAGGAATTCCTAGAAGCACATTCCCAGGCCGAACATCCAGCTCAGCTGATCCATTCTGTAAAAAAAACTTCTATCAGTTGCAGCTTCTATTATATTCAGAGAATTGCTTGTTCAGTGTGCTTTAACACTGTTTCAGTTTGATTTCACACAAAGCTTCACAACACTGAGAAACCTATGTAGAAACCCTAAAGAAAATGGTTACTAATCAAAACTGGAAACAATAGTCAGTGTGTGAAATAGAAGCAATCATACGGTAACTTAATTTCCTAATCACGATAGACAAATTCAGGTGTCTATCAAAATCAGCCACCACTTATTTCTGGCTACAGCTCTCTGACCATCTGAAATGATGAGTTTTTCAGTTCCTACATGAATGTATCCAATCCTTCTTTGAACTACATGGAAGCGTTAAGTAAAATGACAAGATATAAAGGAATATATGCAATTTACAATATGCATTGTAAAAATGTGCATTAGTGTTAAAATGCCGCCCCATCATTCTTATGTGTGGGAAGTTCTTACAACCTTGTACCTTAGGTCAGATCAGCAGTATTATCCCAATTGAAAGACTGGGGTGGCGGTGGATGAGTGAATGATAGTATTGCAGAAAGGAGATTTGAACCATTATTTTCCCAATTTATGGTTCAGTCTCTTAGTTACCATACTCTGGTAAACTCTCAAAATTGAAAGACAGCCATGGATGAAAACATACATGGTGATTTACATTATATTTTATTTGGGGGAAGGTTACATGTTGGCTGCCATTAATTTTGATATGTAGAATAAGGTGTTTTTCTTAATTACATTTCCTTTGAAATTGTTATTCTCCTTCAGCACTTGATAAATGCTATACCCACAGTATCATAGCCAAAATGTCTGATGGTGGCAGTATCAAATTTAGTCAGCTGCAATGTCCTTCTCATGCACTTCCTCTTATATACATGTACTACTATAGTACATTATTAAAAGCATATCCTTAGTTAATTGGAGTTAAAGAAGTATAATACTTAACATTTAGTGTATCAAAGTATACAGAAATATGTGGAAAATAGCAAAGAAGTCCTTCTTTCCTTTCCTGAAAAAGTAATGGGGATTTAATAATAAACTGAGGAAACCAGACTGTGAAAAGGGGATTTGAAGGATAAATGGGACTGGAATGTATGAATAGATAGCAAAGGCATTATGTTTTGTGGGAAGTATTAGAGAACAAAATTACAGAAGATAAAAGAATTCATGCCTGATAATCCGGTATGCACAATAGTCCAAATTTAAGAGTGTCTTAAAATCCCTCAGCTTCGATAAGAGAATGTATCTATTGCAGCTGATAAGCAGCTTTGTTTCCCTCAATGTCATCAACTTGTTAAATTCTAATGTCTCTGTGAGGCTTCTTGTTATTATAAATGTACTCTATTGGCTGTATGTATGTATCAGCCAACCGACAAATATCCTTGGAGTAGTTTACAGATGTAATTTATGCACAATTTTGTGTACGTGTGTCTCTCCAAATCATTTTAGAATTCTTTTCATCTGTTATTTTAACCAGAAATTCAATTATTTTGGTATATGAACATTCTATTAGATTGTTGGCATAGACAAACAACTGCATAAGCAATTGTACTGAACAAAATATTACTGTACAATTAAACATCTTCAGTCCATTTTCTCTCCATCTCCTCCATGAGGAATTAAAAAAAAACTGGCAGGAGAAAGGAAGGAGAATTGAAAAATAGCAATGAAGTGGTAAAAGAAGAGACACAGTGTCAGATAGGGAATATATAAGAAAATCTAAAACCAAAAGATTTAATTCTATATAATACAGTCTGCTATGGGAGCTAGATAAAAAGTTAATAAGTTATATTGTGCTTCATCAGCAAACAAACACTCTGCAACTGGCTCATTAATTTTTATGTCTAGGACACAAAGGAACAGAACTTTTCAAGTTCATAAATGACATTCAAGACTCCTAACAGTGTGTAATATTTTACATTCATTTCAAGCCTGCAAAGAGTGCTGAACAATCTCAACCTCCTGCAAGCAGTTGTATAAACACAGGCTCCCTTCGAACACCAGACTGTGGTTTTCTGCCCCTAAAGGGAGTCACTAATGCACAGGGGTCAAAATCAGTTCTATGAAGAACCCACATTCTTCAACGAAAGCTAATGGCCAATTCTTATACTGAATAAAGATCACCTATGAAATATTTGACTGGAATATTTGACTAGAAAACACTGAATTTTTAAAAAGGTATGATTCCTTCAGTGCACATAGTACTGAAGCATTTGCTAGAGCAGTGGCCCCCAACTTTTTGGGCACCAGGAAGTGGTTCCATGGAGAGAGGGTTTTCTGCAGCCTGGAGGAGGTGTGGTTCCTATGCTGCCTGCATTCCTGTGCTTGTTTGTGCAGCCCAGTTTCTGGCAAGCTGAGAACTAGTGCCGGTCCATGGACAAGGGCTTAGAGACCTCTGTGCTAGAGAATAGGGAAACCAGAGAAGAGGTGGTAGCTTCTAGTTGTCAGCCTTAATGTATCCAAGTCTTCCTAAATCTTGCCTTTTCTAGTTAGAAGACAAAACTATAAAAATAGTCACTATTATCAGTCTTCTGTCCTTTGCAAAGAATTGTAAAACCAGAACTTTATTATAGACAGAAATATGGCTGCAGTTCTCTATAATAGAAGAGACATATGTAGAAACATCCTATGATATAAGTATAATCTGCTTGTTCAACTGAATCTAACTAAAATATTGCAGTAATGTGGAAGCTTTCAAATCCACTGGAATTATTCTTTCAGTGGGATTGGCATTCCAAATCAGATGGAAAAGTTTGCAAGTTAATCAAAACTGTTTTTCAGACTATCTCAATGTTTAAAATGGATAGATATAACTTGATACATAATCAAATACTGCAAAAACCAACAGAAAGATTTAATAGTTTGCCAGACATTCTGAAGTTTTAGGGAAAAAATCAGAAAGCAACTGGCTTTAACTATGCTATCTCTTTCTTGATCCAAAATAATGCAACAAGTCATGCTGAAATGAAGTAGCGAAAGTCAGCATACCTAAGACTGCATCAGAACTCTACCTTTCAGAATTGCAGAGCAGGCCATTTTGATGTGTTTAGAATATATTTCTCTTTCATGCCTCTATTTTCTTCAAGATATATCTCAATTAATTTAGAGTATTGCAATCATGTAAAATTCACCTAATTCTAATTTTTAAAAAGGTCTTTGAAAGAAATTTAGAAAGCACACTGCTTTGAACAAGGTGTTTTCTCCCATTTTTGAAAGTTTTGAAAAAATCATAAAACATAGTATAAATATATTTAAATCTGGTTATAATTTATTAGTGACATTGATGATTTCTGAATAGAAATATTAAATATATTTAAAATATCTGAATTTGTCCTTAAAATTAGAGTTGTGTGTTTTTTTTCTGCCCATACACATACTCATATTTGTTTAAAAATTTGCTTTTGTTTTAGTGACTAGTTTTTCTATAATTTCATTTTTGCTAAAAAAAATCCCTTCCGTACTTGTTGAAGAAGTGCATATATACAAAACCTTAGGGAAAAAATCATCCTGATTGAGGACGACAGTAGTTAAAGGAGGGAAATGTGTCATTTTTACAGTTATTACCAATCACATTCATGGATTACATGGACCAACAGTAAGAATAAAGAAACAACGGCACAAGCTTAATTATAAATATTCCTATAATGGTTACAAAGCACTTTCAATTTCCTGATCTGTTAAAACCGGAAAACAAAACTTGCATCATTCTGACTTTATATATCTGCATGAAGAGCAATAAATTACAGAAGAGATAAAATAAACTTACAGGTAATGCTTGTTTAATGACCAGTCACTTAACAACCATTTGAAATTACAATGGATCTCAAAATGTTATGACCTTTTCTAGAGTTATGACTGCCTGTGCACATATAAACAATCACATAATTACACTTTGGATGCTTGACAATTGGCTTGCATTTATGACTGATTGCGGCATCCTGTATTCACGTGAAACGATTTGTGACTTTTTTAACCTGTTTCTGACATTTTTTGCATTCATGAGAATGGATTTCTTTAATAAATACATGGTTCAGTTAATGGTTATGTGATTTGCTTAACCGTGACTCACTTTACAACTGTACTAAAAACTGTTGTAAAACTGAGTCAGGTGACATGGTGACCACTTAATGACTGCAACAATTTATGACCAAAATTTTGGGTTCAGTTTGTGGTCATTAAGAGAGGCCTACCCATAGTGAGAAATTTAATACAGACTTCACCCAGGCTTTTTCTGCCTAACCAAAGAGGTAGCAAATCAGTATCCATTCAAGACAGAATCAGATTTTTAAAAATCACCCATTTCAGCCTATGCAGTCCTTGGCTCCCTGGGAAAAACGTGGCACACAGAGACATTGAAAAAGACAACAGAGGAATTCCAGCATGCTTAATCAGATCAGGTAAAGATGAATTATGGTTGAATTATTAGCAGTTGGTACAAAGAACTGTGATTTGAGCAGTAGGAAATCAAAGGGCTAGTTTCAGCACACAAAAAGTTGAATGGGGAATTTGGGATTAATGATCTTTGCAGAAAAACATTTTCTCTAGTTTCTTGTCTAAATATTATTTCTTTCAAGGAAACATTTTTTTTTTGCATCCTTGGCTAGAGGCAGCTCCTGCTGCTGGGAATCCAGCAGGAGTCTGTATCTCTGCCACTACACACTCCATTGCTCTCAGCAAGTGCCCAAGACAAAGACATTCCCCCCACACCACCACTCGGAGAAAACCTCCAGTGCTGGGATAGGAAAAACTGGCAGAAATACTGCATGTGCAGGCAGATGCTCTGGCCCCATAGAGGAAGATGCCCTTAGGCTTGAATAGAGGTAAAAGGTTTCTAATAGGAAACAGGGAAGAAAATACCATGGAAATTACATTCCTTTCTCTACCCACACTGATGCACACATATAGACACTATATTGTGCAGAGGGGTTCCTTCCCCTTTTGTCATATTAACTAGCAATTGATATGATTCTGTAGCTTATTGTGTTATTCTTCATTAAGATAATTATTCAAAATTTGACAAACAATACATTATCAAAACATGTGTAAAAATTGTACATTAGTGCCATTTCCTGTACTGCATGGCTTAAAAGAGCAAACATCTCTATGTTAACCTTTTCAAGAACACAAAAAGAACAATGCTGTATCAAATCAAAGGCCCATTTACAACAGCATTCTGATTCCATAAAGATCAAACATATATAGGAACTCATAAGCAAAATAGGAATGCCATTCACATTTATTTCCCAGCAAATACTAGTCAATCTCTGAGACTAAAAATGAATATACCCACCACTAGAGCTAAGTAGTCATTGATTTTCCCCACCCATAAAGTGCAGATAAAAGGGCTGTGCTTCAATTGCAACAGCTTTTAACAATATGTAGAACAGAGGAATCTCTTTGAAACACACTAACACAGCTAGTATTAAGTTTAGAACATTAGGACAGCATATTCACTGCTCACCTGTATCAGAGATCTCCTGGATTATACTATTACTAACCAAATTGGATCAAGGTACAATAATGAGCACTTTGCAACACTGCTGGCTAGGTAAAATTATTCAAAATGTTCCATATTTTAATGTGCATAAAAGGAATTAACACAGCATTGTATCTCTTTTTTGCACTTCCTCTCTTCAAATTGTCTACAATATTTAGCAATAGGTTTCATTTTTTATTTTATGGTTTGAATGCAAATAGGGACATTGTTGGAATTAAATGTTCATTTCTCTTTGGTGCTGTCAGATCTCTAAAAGTGATATGCCATTCAATTGGGAGGAGGGGAGCCTCGGAGTTAAATCATTAGCTACATCTGAAACAACTGAGTTTTACAACTTTACAACTGGTTTCCTGTCACCGGGAGACTGAAGGTCCCAGCATCTCTGGAGGGATGTTTATGGTAGCCATGTGGGATATATAACTTTGATGTCTAACTAGAGAAAGCCATGGGGACGTGTGCTTTATTGACTCCCAGAGCAGAAAAGTTATGGAAGCATCATCACACGTGTATTGGTCAGAATCTGCATTCGGACAAGGGGGGGGGGTCATTATCAGCTTAATCCCATTTGCATGGACTAAAGGTTTTCAGATGCTGCTTTCCTTCCAATAGTTTCCATCCTGACTGATTAAAGGTTGCTTTTGAAATAATCCATTTCAAGAGTCTTTACTTTCTCAAGTTAGGAGAGAAGCCATTACAGGTGCACTGACGGAATCTGGGGAACATTAAGCAGGTATTTTTTATTTTATTTTGAAGGATCAAGTCTCCAAGGACATTTGAATCTCTGCTAGCAGTGCTACAGGCTTTGTATCATTTCAATGACATCTTCAGTGGGGATTATAATCTGAATTGAAGTGGAAATATCTGAAGCAATGAAGCTGTCAGCAGTCTAAGATTAAGGAATTAAAACAGCAGAAAACATTGTAGGATTTATTCTACCTGTATCTGAAAGAACGTAAGATTTAATTAAAGTGAGGAGAAAAGCAAGAACAATGATCCCATCACTATAAGGGAGAGACTATGAAAATCAGTCATGCTAGATGTAAATCCTCCTAAACCGATGAATGAGTCACAGTGGGGTTGGCTGAACTAAAATTAAGAAAGCAATGAAAATGACACGGGGCATAAACAGCAGCTAGAGCAGCACTGATAACATTTCTCCACTCTGAATCAAGATGGCAAGAAAGCTCCTTTTTCTCTATCAACCCCCCATCTGTTCTGATAAAACTCAGAGTTATCTATTCAATATGGCCAGTGGCAAGATACTGGCAAGGCTCATTCTACTTTAATAGAAAAGAGATTCATCTGGGATTCCTTCTCAACACTTGCATTAAGCCCAAAGGGAATTTTACTATTCTAACCTTGGAAAATCTTTAAACTGGAGATTTCTTTTTTTAAAAAAATACAGGCAAACCCACTGGGGCAATTTTTTTCTTGATGAGAAATTTCTCTATTTTTAGAGCAGAGCACCATTTACTGCTATTTCAGAGGGGGAAAATCAAATTAGCCTAAGCTTACCAGATTCTCAGATAATTTACTATCTATATCAATGAAAGGAGATCAACCAGAACCTTGATCCTTCTAAGTTACCAACTAAATATATTAAAAGAAACATTTCAGCAAGCTAATGGTGCAGACAATAACTTGCTCAGTATATAGATAATAATCTCCAGTGAGTTCTGGAAAATAATAGTGTATATGAATCTATCCTCTCCCCACCCCATATATAAACACTTTATAAAACAGTTTTAAAAAACCCATTGCACTAGATTTTTATGAGTTTATTAAAAGAAAAAAACATGCATGCAATACAAAGTAAAAAGCAAACAGAACTTGCACCAGAAAATTGCAACTGCAGACAAGGCCAAGAGAAATTTAGTGCTTAAAAATTAATCTATAATCTCCACAGAATTCTGTGTGAAATTATGTGTGCATTTCAAGCAGATCTTGAGAAAAGATGTATCCTTAAATAGTCAGGGAATCAAGGGAGGGAAGATATTATTTGATGGTATTTTTATTTGAGATTTAGAGTTATCAATACACAAGCAAACGTGGTGCTATCTTTTCAACCAGGGAAATATGGTAGGGCAGAATCAGTCCCACATGTGTAGTATGGAATTGTTTCACAATTTATATCAGGTAATTTAGATGCAAATTCTTTGCATTGTCTTTCTAGGATTTTGAAGCATCATCAGGACATAAACAGTAGCCATTCAAAATGCAGTTTCTGGCTTATCAGTGGCTTTTCTTAGTTGAGCCAAAACCAGAGAAACCCATTACAGCAGCCATTTCATCGTCCTCTTCAAATGTCAAGTCTTCCTCTGCCCTCCTTTTCTTCTCCCTCTGTTTTTCCTTTTTGTAGGCTTTGGCCTTTTCCTCCTGCAACACAGGAAGTAACTCTTTTTATCCAAACTTGCTTACATTATCAAAATCTTTGAAAAGAAAAACAAACCTCAGAAATTGTAATGGCTCCTCTGGCAGAAATTAGGCAATTGAGACAACATGCTTTCTGGTCTGAAGAAGAAACAAAATGAGTGGAAGAAAAATGGCTCATCCCCAAAGCAACAATGAAAGAAAAGCAACTCAAACACGCAAATACCAAAGTGCCAAGAGAAGATGCTGATTGTATGGGAGAACACTCATTAGCTGTCAGCATCCATTTTTAAACCAATATTGAACATTTGATCTGAAATTAATAGTGATAGAAATACAGCTTTGCTTGAAAACAATCATGTAGATTCTGTATTAATGCCCTGTTACAAATGTGGTGCTGAATGATGCCAGAAGGCAATGTCAGCAGCTGATAGCTCTTGGAACAGCCTGATGACAGCTGCTCGGCAGAACATAAGCTGTGTTTTGAATGGCTCTGGCATCAAAGGACTTCTACAGCTCTAATCAAAATATGTTGTTGTTGTATGAGATTGCAAGACCTGGAAAGCAGCCATGCTTGTGTTGGGAGATGTTGAAGTGGGACTTTGGTTAATGGTTTCTCAGCAGTTGTTAAGGCTGCAAAAGCTTGCATGACATTGCAAGACGTTTTATATTATCTACCCACACAACCAAGAGACCTAAAACATATCTTGAAGTGATTATTAGGGCAACCTGAATAAAGTCATATATACACATATATAGTTTCTATATTATTTTGTGTTTCCAAAATTCCAAAAGCAAATTCTGAATCTCTTATTTTATAAAGATGATCAATACATGGCATGCCAAAAAAAACCCTTTTTCATTCCTACAGCAATGGTTCAATAGCCAAAATAACAGGTTCAAGTTCTCATTCAGATACTCAATTCTAAGTGATTTGACCAGTCACTCTTTTGCATTCTATTTTTTTCTATTCTATTTTTTTTTAAATATACATCCATATTGTGTGTGAACAGAGTTTGTTCTGAGTATCATTCAATTCACAGTAACAATATTAGTAATCGCTTATCACATTTAAATTTAAGTAATCCTCATTCTATTGTTTAAACATACATAAACAAAAATGCCTAATTCCTCATCTTTATCTCTATCTTCATCTCTATTTTTCTTGTTGAATATAAACATTTCTCTATTGTGTATAGGCAAAATTGATTCTGAGTATTTATATTAATCCAATTCATGCTAGCAATGTTAGTGATTTATGTCACATTTATCAAATTTAAGTAATCCTCATTGTATTATTTAAGCATGCATTAAAAATGCCTAACATCTGTAAAATTCTAATCTTTGTTATTTTTATTCATTCTATAAACATTTATATTATAATATTTCCCCTATCTAATTTAATTTTTGCTTCTTTCAACTTACAATCAGACTACTTTAATATTTAAAGGGCAATTTTTTTCTATCCATCATCTCTTCTCCCATGTAGTGCTTCAATCCATATCCATTTTTAGTTCGCCTCCAACATTCCTCATCTTTATCTCTATCTGCATCTATATTTTTCTTGTTGAATCTAAGCATTTCTCCCAGTACAATCTTATAATGCCAATTCTCCCAGATGTCTGCCCATGTCCCCGTCTCCTTATCAAAAGTATCTTCCTGTCTCTCCAATTGTCAATTTGTCTGTTTTATTTTCTTCAGTCTTTCTTCCTTTAACAGCTGATTTGTCAGTCCTATTTTCCTCCAATCCTTGATTTATTTGTTAATGTGGCCAATCCATCAGTTCTTTCCGCTCCTTTTGCTTGCCATTTATCTGGTCTTTCTCTTCATCGAACTGTTGCTTCATTTGCTGATATTTCTGATCCACATTTTTTCCCTGTTCATATTCAATTTGCTGGCTTGAGTAATCCATTTCATCTAGTCTTTCTATTGTTTCCACCAGTTCATGGGCAGTTTGATCTTTATTAATTTCTTTGCAAAATGTTCTCCCTTTTCTCATACCATCGATTGAATCCATAATATTTTGGAACAATGAAGTCATCTCATTAAAAAAGTCCTCATTTCCACAACTGTACCTTCAACTCCAATCATAATAGCAATAAAGGTGAAATAAACAGTAAAACCACAATCTAGTTAAAAAAGAATCCAAATTTCAGATCATCAGAGGATGGGACTCTCCTCTCAAATTTCCATGCTGCCTTTTTTCCACCAGATATTTATTTCACTCAAAAGCAATTTTTTTTCAAAGCAAAGTCAATTCTTTAAATGAGCCAGTTTCAGCATTTACCGTATTTTTTGGACTATAAGACACCATGATTTTGAAGAGGTTTTTTTTTTTAAAAAAAAGTGTTTGCACTCTGCAGCCTCCCAAATCCTCTGCACGCCATGGTTTTTTTAGGAAGCTTGTAGAGTGCTCCTGGGGGGTGTGGGGAGCAAAACCAGGCTGTTTTTTGCTCGTTTTTTTCCCTCCCCAGCCCCCAGCAGCACTTTGTAGGCCTCCAAAAGCCTCTACAGGTCCATTTTTGCAAAGGGGAGGGGTTTCGGTAGGCCAAAAATGATGTATTCAATGTATAAGACGCACTCAGATTTTCACCCTCTTTTTGGGGGGAAAAAGGTGCATCTTATACCCCCAAAATACGGTACTTAATACTCTGATAGACCAAGGTGTTTTCCAAGTTCTTTGAGTCTTTTATTGTAAATTTCCAGGCATATAGGAGCCACTCTTCCTTTCGTCAATAGATGGAACTCTCAATTTACTTTTCAGCATAGATCTCTTTATTAAAAATATTTTCTTTACCGGCTTAAATGGTTATATTTTTAGAATCTCTTCTCAGAATTTTTTTGTTTTGTTTGTTTTCCTTGCACTAATTTTTAAAGAAAAGAAAAATTATCTCACCCAGAAACAATCTCTGTTCACTGACCTCTTCGCTCCTGTACTTTCTTAGGTGTTCTGGCTGTCCCCAGCTTCATGGCAACCATGTTGACCGCCACTGTACCACATTTTTGGAGGAGAGGCGGCTCTCCTCGACCTGCAAAGTGCCCCACTTTGCTTCACCACCCCTACAGTGTGACTATAGCTCCTTTTGAAGCCTCCGAAACGGGGCCGTGGAGCTTGCAGTCCTCGCTTCTGACGCCACCTGACGTACAACCGGTAGTCTACTCTTTTGCATTCTAATTCACATTATAGGTGGATGGAGAAGAGATGTTGCAAGGAAACAAGGATCATCATGTAGGTCATTTTCAATTGACAAAAGATAGCATAAAAATATAGCCAAAAAAGATGCTTTGCAAGGTCTTTCTTTTGTCTTTCTCTTTCTTTCATTCTTTCTCTCTCTCCTTCCTTCCTTCCCTGCTCCATTGTGCTTCTATGCTAAATAGTAAAGATAATTTGCAAAACTATCTTAACATTGCAACCTTCATTAAATATGCATATATGCATGCAATAAAAAACAAATGGTTTCTTTTGCTTCTAGGAAGTGCAAGTACCCATGAGTGGTATTAAAGATTGTCCCATGACTTCTGAAAATCTTCCCCATATCTTCCAATTTCAGTTTTAGGTATAATAAATGTTAAAAAATCAATTTTGTTTTAGTGAACAGGACAGACAACATACCTCTATATTTCTATATTACATATAATTCTAGTTTTTGTCACATCTGGGTTTTAAAAAAGAGGGGGGAATGTCCAAAATATATAGTTTTCCTAATTATTAGAAGTCTTCATATACAATTTCACCAGATTGTGCTGCAAAGTCAATGAAATCTTGAATGCTATATTCAGCCCATTATTATACTGGGGAAATCAAGGAACAAAAAAACCTTTCCTGATCATTTTCAAGACAAGCAACTCTTGGAGCAATATCAGAATATTAAATATGCTGAATTTGGCACAAAGATCTAATTCCATCCAGAACAGCTGTGTGAAACTCAAGGCCCACTGACAGGATATGGCCCACAGGGGGCTAAGATTTGGCCTGCGGGGCTCCCTGGAAACAGGGAAGGACTGGCCCACATCCGAGCTCCTTTTCCCCTTGAGGGTTGCAGGAGGCCATCGCAGCTGGAAACGGAGCTCGGGAGCTCATTTTCACTGGCAGAACACTTGGGCCATCAAAGGTGCCCCCCGAGACCAGTGATGTCAAACTGGCCATGCCCCCCCTACCAGCCCCCCCCTGAGGTAAAACACAATACTGATGCAGCCCTCGATGAAATTGAGTTTGACACCCCTGATCTAAATGATGATCATCATTATTGCTGCACATGTTTTTTAAAGTCAATGTAAAAATGACTCTTCGGCAAGATAATCATAATATAATAACTATCAGCTTAACATGATTACAATAACGTCCTGTTTAATTTATGGGTAATACTTCACCTCTTCTCTGAGCTCCTTCATCCTCTCCTCAAAGTCATAATCCTTCTGTTTCTCCTCCATTTTTTTCTTGTTCACTTCAAAACGTTTCTTCACCTGATCCAGAGTAGAACGCTCTACTCTCATGGACATACCAAGGTTCCTCTGATCTAGAAAAAGTAGGAACCAATTAAACATTTTTGGAATTGCCTAAAAATCTTATCAATACTTTAACAGGCAACACATGCAGAATGTATTGTTTTCTTGTAGGTGAGCAATGGTTTTGCACAAATAAGTAAAGCTTGCTATAAATATTACTTTGAGACTTCTTTTAACTCTGGTGTGTTTTTATTCATTCTCCTAGAATAATGTAAGGGTCCATCCTCACCCTGATCATTATTCAAGTCTATATACCAAGTTAGTTTAGTATTCCTGGGCTTTTGGGGATGGAGTGAGGCTTTTTTAAAGATGCATTTTAGAACACCTTCCTTTATAATATTGATGGTTCTGATAAGCTGCATAAATGACAAGGGATGAACCTACATTTGTTTGCTGCACTTATAACTTTTATTACAGATGGGTGGCTAAGCACTAGGCATTCAATCACATGGTGACTTGCTTGACAGAATTAAAGCTTGTAGGTATAACACGCTATGTATTGTAGTCTGGCAGACAGTGCTGGAGAAGAGCATGTGACCATGTTACACATTGGCATTAAAGAAAGGAAAAATAATCATTCAGTTCTGGAAACCATATTTATGGAGTAGAATGCTGAAATCCATGATTGACAAAGCAGATGACTTCAAAATGCTAACAACTGCACATGCCAGCCCCATTAAACAGACAGAACTGAACAGCCTTAGTGCCTGGATGAGAAGATGTTAGGAAGGAGGTTTGGATTTGTGAAGCATTAGAATACCTTTGGGAACAAGCCAGGCTTCTGCAAATGGTGTGTGTGTGTGACCCACATAAACCAAGAAGGTACCAGATTGCTGGCACATATTATTAAAAAATGTGGCAAAGCAGCTTTTAAACTAATTCGGGGGGAGGCCGGGTAAACTAACAAAATGTAAAGAGCATTTGGTATAGGAAGAAACCACTCCAAAGGATGCGAGTATAAATTATTATAATGGTTTTTTTAGGGGGGGCAATGAAGATCTAGAAAATTAGTGTAGTTGATCAAGAAAGCCATATGGGGAAAATTAAATGAAGATATTGTGTGTAAGCACTTGTATGTAAATCCCAGAAGTCCCTTAGTCAAAATGAGATGTGTTTAATGCTAGAAGAGAACACAGTAATATGGCAAGTATTACAGAAATCAGGTGAAATGGAGAGAAGCAACTGGATATATTTTTATTGAAATATAAGTCATACAAAGGGCAAGAATTATTGCAGAGTGGTTCTATGTCTCAAAGAAGCAATTTGTAAACTAGAACGCAAAAGTGAAGCACACTCTTCCACAGAATCCGTGTGTTGCAGAATATACTATTCTCTACTCCTTTCAGTGGGAATTAATAAACTCAATCAGTTTCAGAAAGAAAAGGACATCAGAAAGATATAGGAAAAAACCTCTGTGATTCAAGCTATACTCACATAATAAATGTTATCTGATAAAGATGGCCAAATATTCGGATATGCTAAATGTTTGTGCCTTCCAAGAGATAGTGAAGGAATGTTAACAGATTAACAGAGATGGAAGGGACCTTGTAGGTCATCTAGTCTAACCCCCCCCCCCGCGGCCAAACAAGAGACCCTACACTATTTCTGACAAATGGCAGTCCAATCTCTTCTTGAAAGCCTCTAGTGATGAAGCTCCCACAACTTCCGAACACAAGCTGTTCCATTGGTTGATTGTTCTCATTGTCAGAAAATTTCTCCTTATTTCTAGGTTGAATCTCTCCTTGTTCAGTTTCCATCCATTATTCCTTGTCTGGACTTCAGGTGCTTTGGAAAATAGCTTGACCTCTTCCTCTCTGTGGCAGCCCCTCAAATATTGGAACACTGCTATCATGTCTCCATGGTCCTTTTCTTCACTAGACTAACCATGCCCAGTTTCTGTAACCGTTCTTCATATGTTTTAGACTCCAGTCCCCTAATCATCCTGGTTGCTCTTCTCTGGACTTTTTCTAGAGTCTCACCATCTTTTTTACAGTGTGGTGACCAAAACTGTACGCAGGTCTGGTCTTACTAAGGCTTTATAGAGTGGTATTAGTACCTCACTTGATCTTGATTTTGTCCCTCTGTTGCAACTTAGGATTCTATTGGCTTTTTTGGCTGCTGCCGCACACTGCTGGCTCATATTTAACTGGTTGCCCACTAAGGCTCCAAGATCCCTCTCTCTGTTACTGCTATTGAGCCCGGTTTCACCCAATCTATATGTGGTTTGGTTTTTCTTGCCTAGGTGTAAGACTTTACTTTTCTCTACGTTGAATTTCATTTTGTTAGCTAGGGCCCAGGGTTCAAGTACAGGGTGGGGCATAACCTTTTCCTAGGGGGTCACAGCAACACTTGTAATAACAACACAAATAATTCATACACCATTCGAAAGCCCATCAAAAACTGAGTTTATTGACACGATTTAATAGTCAGTATGACCACCATTAGCCCTTCGAACAGCATTCAAACGAGGTGGATAAGAACACAACAAATCTTCAAACAGTTCCGTTCGATTTTCCAGATTTTCCAGGGCGGGGCATAACCTTTTCCTAGGGGGTCACAGCAAGATCGACAGCAGTTTACAACTTCCGCGACACCTCATTTTAAAGCCCATAAAAAACTGAATTGAATGAGCTATTAAATGTTAAATTTGTTTCGGTTGAAACTTTGAGAATGAATTTGGAAACTGTGTTGAAAAATCTGGAAAATCGAACGGAACTGTTTGAAGATTTGTTGTGTTCTTATCCACCTCGTTTGAATGCTGTTCGAAGGGCTAATGGTGGTCATACTGACTATTAAATCGTGTCAATAAACTCAGTTTTTGATGGGCTTTCGAATGGTGTATGAATTATTTGTGTTGTTATTACAAGTGTTGCTGTGACCCCCTAGGAAAAGGTTATGCCCCGCCCTGTATGTCAAGATCTATCTGGATTTTGAGCCTATTATCTAGGGTGTTAGCTACTCCTGCCAGCTTAGTATCATCTGCAAATTTGGTAAATTCCCCTTCTATTCCCTCATCCAAGTCATTTATGAAGATATTGAAGAGTATTGGCCTAAGACCAGATCTTGTGGTACCTCACTGCTTATTTCCCTTATGTAGACGTAGATCCATTAAGGCAGGGGTCCTCAAACTTTTTGAACAGGGAGCCGATTCATGGTCCCTCACACTGTTGGAGGGGGGCTGGACCAGCTGGTGGTCATGGCTAGGTGGTCATGTGACTGGGTGGAGGTGGCCAATTTAGCAGTCCATTTTGCCTTTGTCCTTGCTGTACTTGCTCAACCCAAGGAATCTATTTACCTGACTCCCCCAAAGAGAAAATGAGCACAAACTTTCTTGCCACTTGCCTAACTTCATTACAACAGCAGCTTCAGGCTCCTTAAAATAGGCCATTAAAAAATAATACAACAAACAGGATTTCCTTCAAAATAACTCCTGATCATATGTTTCAGATGACTACACAATAAACCAATAAATAAGCAGGTGGAAGAAGGCGAGAATCAACACACACACACACACACACACACACACACACACCCTCCAATGGTGAATTAAGGAGGGATAATGGTCCCTCAAGACTGTTGGGGACCGGACTATAGTTTGAAAAAAACATGAACAAATTTCTATGAACACTGCACATATCTTCATTTATAGTGCAAAAAACTATGAAATAATACAATATTTAAAATGAAGAACAATTTTAACCAATATAAATATACTACTAATCCAATGGGAAGTGTGGGCCTTCTTATTTGGGATTACAGGGCTAAAGGTCTTTTAAACCTAAAGGAGAATTTAGACAATGATTTGATTTTTGCCACACTTGTCATGTGTATATACACTCATGAATATGTACCAAAATTGTTCAGCAACCAATTTTGTGGATGCGCTTTATATATGGGAAGAATCAAAGCAGTGGGTGAATTCTCCTTCAGGCATTATACTGCAGTTGCATTTTAATTAATGTTAGCCAACTTCAGTTGATTTTGAAAAAGCTAGGAGACATGGATACATGTCACCCACCCACCCACTTTTAAAGCGCTACTTTAAAAGCAGCCCCTTCCCTACTCACCCACCGGCCCTGGATCACATGGCTGTGAAAAACATCTGAAAGGCTGCTTTTGAAGTGTTTTTAAAGACTTTTAACACGCTACTTTACAAGCTTTTTGCAAGTCTTTGTCCATTCTGAGCCTTTGCTTTCCTGACTTCAAACTTTGCAGATTCCGGCTATCTGCTAATATTTTGCCTTAATTGTGGGTCCCCCCTTTCCTTTTTTTTTTGTACTTGTCCTTTTTTTCTTTCAATTTGCCAGAGAGATCTTTGTCTAGCTATGCTGGTTTCTTCTTGGATTTCTTGTTTTTCTTTTTCAATGGTATTGTGCTAGTCTGGTCTTTTATAATAATATTTCCCAGAGTTTCCCATGATTCTTGAGTTGTTTTCCCCTTTTAGGATTTTCAGCTAAGGAATCTTTCCCAAGTTGTATCTGAGTTTGTTAAAATAAGCTCTTTTAAAATTTAAGACTCTAATATCATTAAGTTCTATTGCTTGTGTTTCCTTTATGTTGAATTCTAGTATGATATGGTCACTCTCAGCCAAGATTCCTGTAGTTTCAACTCCCTCTATCACTTCTTCTCTGTTTGTAAGAATTAAATCTTTCTGTACAGATTAGGCTTAATCCTAAATAGTGCTCAGAATCATTTCTGTAATATAAAACTATATTGAGCCAAACTGTATTTAGTTATTAGAACAAATTATTCAGCATACGTTTAAATTAGGAACGTGCAACTTCCACTAGCTGAAGATCTGCACCAACCTACACAAGAATGTCAAAGACTGCATTTAAAAAGTTTTAGGGATTTTAGGCAATGAAACAGATGTCTTAAGCATCTGCAAGATTTAAAACAACCATTTTGCCCATTAGTTGCTAGGGCTTCCCAGCTTTCAGCAAAGTTGAAGTGACAGACTCGACGTGTCTTGTGGTGAAGTCTTGCTAGATGGGGGCGAGGACCAGCCCCTTCAAGGGAGGGGCTGGATGCTATCTTCACCTTATGAGAAGAGGCGTATCAGGTAAGACCAATGCCCTTTCTCCATTGAGGTGGAGATAGCATCCAAAAATGGGACATACCAAAGGTGACTGCGGGCCACAGCAGTCTGGTCTGAGGTTCCCACTGCCCTGTGAACAGTTTGCAGCACCTGTTGACCAAATGCTGCTTCAGCCGAGGCAAAGGTGTCAATTTTATAGTTCTTTATGAATGGGAACGGTGAGGACCATGTACCTGCTTGACAGACCTCTTCTAAGGAAGTCTGCATTACCCATGCTGCGGTAGTTGCTGCGCTCCTGGTAGAGTGAGTGGTGATTCTTGCTGGTAATGGTGTGGCCTGCAGATGATATGCCTTTGCAATGCATGTCCTTAGCCATCTACCTATAGTCAATGAAATTACTTTCCTGCCTAGGGATGAGAGCTGGAATGATAGGTAAAGGGACTCCGACTTCCTAAAGGGGAAAGTTCTCTTTATGTATATCTTGAGACCCTTCCTGACATCCAAGGTGTGCCACTTCTTTTCCAGGGGGTGAGACAGAGCTGGGCAGAAGTTCAGTTGGGCCCTGTGGAACCAGGTGCACACCTTGGGGACAAAGGAGGGATCAAGATGCAGCACTACCCTGTCAGAGTGGAAAATACAGAGGTCCTCCCTTATGGAAAGGGCCTGCAGTTCTGAAATCCTCCTGGCTGAGGTAATTGCCATGAGGAATGCCACCTTCAGGGTAAGAAAACGTAAGGTGGCCATCCGCAAAGGTTCGAAGGGGGCTCCTGTGAGAGAGTCCAACACCCTAGACAGGTCCCAGGTAGGGTATCTGAGCACCACTGGTGATCTGGGGCTTGCCCTTAGAAAACGGTGGACTGTGGGATGCTACATGAGAGACTGTAGCTTCCCACAAGTTAGCACAGAAGCTAGTGCTGCTACCTGCCTCCTGACAGTATTTGGAGACAGCCCCCAGTCCAGTCCATCCTGGAGGAAATCCAGGATCTGGGGTACTGACGACCCTGTGGGAAGAATATACCAGGTAGAAAAGATCCACCAGGTGGAGTTATATACGCGGTCCATGGAGGGCCTCCTAGAGGCCTGGATGGTCTTAATGACCCTGTTCTCCCTCAGAATGCACCACTCAAGTGTTAGGAGCCACTGTGGTTCTGGATGAACCAGTGGCCCCTGGCTTTGTGAGATCCTCTCCTGAGGAATCTTCCAGGGGCTGTCCGCCAACAGGTTCCATATATCAGCGAACCATGGCCATCTGGGCTAGTGGGGGGGAGAAAACTATGACCTCTGCTCTTTCTCTAGTGCAAGGGCAACGGAGAGCAATGACCCACTCCACACACACACACCCCAGTGCAAGGAACCTGGAATAAAACCTTGAGAGGTGCGTATTGTCTGGGGTGGTAAAAGGTCCACTACTGGGAGGCTGAAATGGTCCATGAGTTCCCGCGGACCACGCCAAGTGGAGGCGCCACTTGGCGTGGTCCACTGAAGCTTGGCTGAGCCAGTCTGCATGCACATTTGTCACCCCGGAGATGTGTTCTGCCACAATAGATAATAGGTGCCTCTCTGCCCCGAGGCCCAATCGCTTGGCCTCTTGCATGAGGGACCTGGAGTGGATCCTGCCCCCCATGAAGGTTTACATGGACTTTGGCAGCCACATTGTCCATCAGAATCAGCACATGTTTGCCTGAGACCGTCTGGTGAAAGTGATGAAGGGCCAGGTGGACCATTCTCAGCTCCAACCAATTGATATTGCGAGTCTGGTCCCACTGTCCCTGGGCCATCTGCAACCCATCTGAAGAGGCTGGCATCCATAGTCACTGTCAGCCACTCTGGTTTTTTGAAGCAGCATTCCTTGGCAATAGCGGGGGACCTCCACCCAGTGAAGATCCCAGATGACCTCCAAGTGGACAGTGACCCTAGCTAGGGAATTGCTGCTGCCCTTTTTCTGAAATGTTAAAAGGAACCCTTGAAGGTCTCTGGCGTGCCGGCATGCCCAGGGAACGATGGAAATACAAGACACCATTTTGCCTAGGAGCTGTGAGAGCATGGCCAAGGATACAGTCTACTTCCTCTCAACCTGCCCTGATAGTTCCCTGAGGTTAGTCTGCCGTTCCTGGAACAGGTAAACCCTGCACACCACCATATCAATAAGAACTCCCAAGTGGAGCAGCTGGTTAGATGGTTCAAGGTGGCTTTTGTCTATATTAATGAAGAAGCCATGTGACTATAAAGTCTGGGCCGTGAGTCTCAGGTCCTCCATGGCTTGGATGATAAGAGGAGGATTGGATCAATAATATCATCTAGGTAACATTAGACCCACATGAGGATAGCTCGCAGTTGGGCTACCAATGCTGCTAGGACTTTAGTGAACGCCCTGAGCAGTGAAGAGAGGCTGAATGGTAAGGCCCTATATTGATAATGACAGCCTGAATAATAAAATTGAAGGTATTGCTGATGGAGAGATGAGAATATGGAGATAAGCTTGTTAAATCTATGGATGTGAGGAAGTCGCCTTTCCATACGCCCCCCAGAATAGTGTGCACCGAGTGCATCTTAAAACGCCTTTAGAGCAGATCACAGTTTAGGCATTTGAGATCACGAATAGTCTCAGCACACACACACACCCCGAGGCTTTGGGGATCATGAAGAGAATTGAATAGAAGCCCTGCCCTTGTTGACCCTCTGGTACCTGCTGGATGGCTTGGATATCCAGCAGGTGCTGAATAGCAGACTGCATGAGGGCCCTCTTGGCCAGATTGTTTGAGACTGGGCAATGAAGGAAAAACCTTGGGGGTGTGGAGTTGAATTCTAGGGCTAGCCCAGACCTCATTATATCTCTGACCCATGCATCCAAGGTAACTTCATCCCATCGGTCAGCAAGGAGGGCCAGGTGGCCTCCAATGGGAGAAATGGATGCATCGGTATTAGAGGGGATGGAAGAACTGCCCCTCTCCACCATGAAAGGGCCTCTTAGACTGTCTTACTACTGGGTGGTCGTTCCGCCTGCTATCTCTGCCTTGGGTGTATCCTCCTTGGCCTGAAATTTGCTGGTTTGTACTCTTGGGCCTGAAAGGAAGGCTGTCTCGAATAAGGTGAGGGATGAAAGAATCCCCTCCTGGTGGCAGACGGCAATTTTTTTCTTTTGTTCCTAGTCTCCACCAAGATGGGGTCCAGTGATTCTCTGAACAAGGAACCCCCTTTAAATGGGGCTGATGCCAAGCGCTATTTGTGGCGAGTATCCGCCTGCCACTGTCTGAGCCAGAGTAACTGCCATGCTGCCACTGAGGTGGCCAGAGACATGGATACAAATCTGGTGGTGTTGAGATTGGCGTCAGCTGAAAACTGGATCGCCGCCACCAGCTTGTTGACATCTTGGTGCGCCCTGGTATCTGTCACTGGGATCCTCTCCTGCAAGCCAAAGTAGTGAGGCCCAGTTAAAAAATGCAGGCGGTATCTGGGGCTCTTCTAGCTGCAGGATAGGCTTCTAATGTTGTAAAAAGGTGCCCAGCCACTCGCCTTGCCAAAAGCACTGCCGCTTTGAATGAAGTGTGATGTCACATGAACATATCGCTTAGCAATAGCAATTCTAGTAGTCCCATTTGCCATAGTTAAAAAAGACCAATTCCCCAAGATTGAGACTTCCAAATTTCTGCTGGCTTCCCCATTGACTGTGCTTGTGAGAAGCCAGAAGGCAATGTCACAAACTGTGATCTGCAGAGAAACTGTAGAGGGACACAGCAACGGCTAGAACTTGAAGGATCCATCATAACTCCCCCTTCTTTGGGGTCACTGGAATTTAGAATGGTTGCTGAACAAATGGTCATAACTTAAGGACTATCTGTATATTTCTACTTTTAAAAAATGTTTGACAACATTCTTCACTAAATATTTGTATTTGTAAATATTTGTGAAAGCCAATGATAATCCTTAAGTGGCTAACTGTTTAGGGCTATTAATCAAACAGACTGAAAAAGCTCTAAAAGGCTATCCCCCAGCTAGGTACTTCTCAATGGCCAATGCACCAAACTTCACAATACACATAAGAAAACCTCCCTCCCCCCATTTCACAAAAGAATTAATGAGCTCTGTGTTGGCAATGATTGATGAGAAAGGGGAGTTCAGAGTCATGTAGATATCTCAATGAAGGTACTAACTCAGAGTAAAATCTGTGTATTTAGTGAAATCCTTATATAAATCTGTAGCAGTAAATTTATTCTTGGAATATTATGTATAGCTCAGTGGTGGGATACAACCGGTACGCCCCAGTATGGGCTTACTGGTGCCTGCTGGGAGCACCAGGTACCATTACAGTATGGTGCTCCGGAGGGCCCACCCACCTGTTCGCTTTCGCACATGTGCACGGAGCATACGGTGCCTGCATGATGCTCCATCGAGCAGCTGGAGCATCGCAGAATCGCGGGCGGTAGGTACGCATGTGCACGTGCACCAAAGCCCCGATCCATTTGATGGGCTGTGTGCGTGGTGCGCGCATGCACATGGTGGACGCCCAGCCCCGTTGCAGCGTACCGGTTGCAATGGGATCCGGAACCCACCACTGGTACAGCTCCAACCCGCTCTGAAAAAGGATGGTACAACAATGGCAAATAAACCTGATCAAAATACTATAATGAGGGGATGATGTCATATCACCTGATAACCCACAAGACTGATAGCTGTTTCCCAGATAAGGAATTCTGTATACATTCCTCCACAACAAGCAGGATCTTCCAGAATGATTGACTTTCACAAGGACATTTCCTCACAACTTTTTCTTTCCAAATGAGAAAGCTTTTATTTATGAGAGGGCAGTGTTATGGATCCGCTCCCGAACTCATCTCTAGACATGAGTTGGGAGGAGTCAGAGTCTGCAGAGGAAAGTACAGTCATGTAATGGGCCAGATTGGAGCTCAGAAACTGCTAGCCTGAAGGAGCAACCTCACCTGAGTTGATCAGATAAGTGACAGACTGAGGCTGGGTGAGGCAAGTTGCACCGAGTTGACCAGGAGGCTCCAGGTGAGGACCAGCCATACTTATTTTTTTGCCTTTTTCATTTGAACACCTGTTTTGAAAGGCCCTATATTTTAATCTTTTGCCCAATATTTTACATGTGACTACTTAAAATTAAAAAGAGATTTTTATATTCGTTATTTTACACACACACACACACACACACACACACACACACACACACACACACACACGGTTTTAAAAGGGAACCAGACAAATGTCTATGGAGGAACAAGTTATCAATGGTCTTGAGGGCAGTTTGCTAATTTTGAAACCATGGGCAGTATGGCTTAAACTACTAGGGGAGAGCAATGAAAAGAACTATCACCATCTCAACTATGATTGTAAAGTTTCTGAAAGAATCAGATGGGTTAATGTATGATGCAGGATGTTGGTTCTTGGCCTAAGCCAGTTGGGCTATAAATAGTCTTATTTTTTGGAGTATAAGACGCTCCAGAGTATAAGACACACATTAGTTTTTGGTGAGGAAAACAAGAAAAAAAAATCTGCCTCTGCCTACCAGCATCAATCGGTATTCATCTGAGTAATGTCCTTGCAGCAAACAGCAAGGTCAGCTTCAACATGTTATTGCAGCTGGATTAAGCACAAGCAGCTGATTGGTGGTTGGATTGGCCTCCTGGAATACTGCCAATCAGCTGTTCCAGGCTGCGGGGATCACCACACCCCTCTGCGCATTGCATTTTTGGCCTCCGCACATCGCATTTTCGGCCTCCACATGCTCTGTTTTAGGCACGTTCCAGGCTGCCGAGATCGCTACAGCACGTCACTGTTGATCATGACCTCCACGGGCCCCATTTTCTGCCTCTGAAAGTTGCATTTTTGGCCGGTTCCAGGCAGCGGGGATCCCTGCCACTGCCATCAATCCCCACTGCCCGGAACCGGCTGAAAATATGAAAACATGCAGAGGCCAAAAACTGGATGTGTAGAGGCCGAAAACGCAATGGGTGGAGGCAGCGATCAGCAGCGATGTATTGTGGCAATCCTCGCAGCCTGGAATGGGTCTAAAATGGAGCTTGCAGAGGCCTAAAACATGACGCGTGAAGGCTGAAAATGAGACACGAAGGGGCGGTGATCAACGACAATGTGCTGTGGTGATCCCCACAGCCTGGAATGGGTCTAAAATGGGAGCATGTGAAGGCCGAAAATGTGACATGTGGAGACCAAAAACAGCCAAAGGGTAGGGGCCGGTGGGTGGAAAGGGCTTTGGCAACATTTGCTGTATAAGACGGAGAGACATTTCCACCCACTTCTGGTGGTGGTGAGGAGTGCATCTTATACTCTGAAAAATATGGTACATTCCATCTATTTCTGTCAGCTAGAATGTTTCTATGTCCTCCATGGTATGAAATGCAATCAGGGTTCTTTCTCTTTTGCTTGTGCTGTGGCTACTATATTGAAAGGAAAGCTGGATGAAACTTCTACAAAAAAAATCAGCTTGTAGAGAAATCCAGCTAACAATAAATATATGGATATAATATTGTGTTTGCTTTCTCTTTACTTATTGGGGATTTCCATCTTTACCATTCACAACTCTCTACATTTATTGCAAGTAAATATGCAATTACTAAACAGAAGAATGAGTTTATAAATGGCACAGTATTGAATAATTCAAAAGCAAAACCACCTGACATTTAAGATTTATTAAGGCAAAAAACAGTGGTCAACTCAAGCACATAAGAATGTGAAAAAAGAAAACAGCATTACTTGAAAATGTACTATGTTTATTATCTTATCTCTCTCCACAGCGTCATTTTACAGAAAGAATTTAGAGACATGACGGATAGGAGATTTTTCCAGGTAAAGACATAGTATACAGAGGAAGCCTCTCTGTGGCCTTATTCCATTTGATCTTCATGTACAGACATCCTAAAATTAAAGAAGTCTGAAAGTGGTTTATGGGAAAGAATGGATGAAAAAGAGAACATTTTATCTCAAGCCCTCTAAATGTTACCTGTAAAGATTATAGGATTTTAGGATTCCAGGATTACTGGCAAAGGACTACAGATAGTCCTCATCTTACAACCACAACTGGGAGGTGAGGTAAGTGATGCAATCATTAAGTGAATTGCTCCAGATTTTACAACCTCTTTTGCTACAATAGTTAAACAAATCATCCGGTCATTAAGCAAATCTGGCTTCCCCCATTGACTTTGCTCACTGGATGCCCCCCTAGGAAGGTTGACAATGGCAATCACATGACACCAGGATGCGGCAACAGTCATAAACCCATGGTGGTTCTCAAGCGCCCAAATTTCAGTTATGTGACCTTGAGGATGCTGCAACTGTTATAACCGCAAGGACCAATTATAAGTCACTTTTTTCAGTACCGTCACAATTTGCTAGTTCAGAATATTCTGCAACAGAAATCTCAAAGTACTAAGGATCTAAGGCACTGATGGGTTCCGGATCCCGTTGCAACTGGTATGCTGCAACGGGGCCAGGCGTCCATCACATGCGTGCACACAGCACATGCTCAGCGTGCCCATGCATTCTTGCTGCCTGTGATGCTCCAGTTACTCGGTGGAGTGTCATGCAGGCACCATACGCATGTGCGAAAGCCCCAATTGGTTCAAATATAGGTAAGGAGGGCAGGCGGGCGGGCCCTCCGGAACACCGTACTGGAAAGGTACCTGGTACTCCCAGCAGGCACCAGTAAGCCTGTACCGGGGCATACCGGTTGTATCCCA
Organism: Thamnophis sirtalis; assembly: GCF_051295495.1. NCBI lineage: Eukaryota > Metazoa > Chordata > Lepidosauria > Squamata > Natricidae > Thamnophis > Thamnophis sirtalis. Next base: position 69,076,070 of record NW_028261388.1, read on the forward strand.
CCACTGATCTAAGGGCAAATAAAATCCTGATTTTAGATAACCATCACTGTATTTCCTAGTCATACGTCCTATTGGGGGGTGCTTGTGAGAGATCACAGCACAGCATGTATAGACTCAGATGGTAACTGCATTTCAGATTTGTTCACTTATAATTGTTTCACATTTTAATATTCATGATATGTCAGCCTTTTAAGATAAATCAGACAAGAAAGCCAATTCCTTAAATTTGACTAAAATTACTTTATTGATACAGGCTATATCAACAGAATCTTGAAGTTTGACAGCAGTTCTCTTTCCCTTCCCTTTATACTCCAGAAAACTGGGGTAGAACCTTTTACCAAATGCTTATGTTATCATTGTTTCCCATGGTCCATCGTCTCCCACTGAGAGGCATAGAGTTGGAGACATCCGCCTATGGGAGGGGACTGATGATAGTCTTTTATTTCTATGAAAGGGGCAGTTGGAAAAAACCCCTCGAAAGGACCTATGGTTAGCAGGCTGTTGTCTACCCTTGTCCCTAAACGATGTCCTATTGTGGGTGCGATCCTGCGCCTAGGGATAAGATCGGTTAAATCCCACAGAGGTGGGCTGGGGGATCCGCATTCTGAAAGGATTGCCTACAAAAATAAGAGTGACTCTTGCAGTCAGCCTTCCTGGTAATGGATGGCAAGACCTTGCGCTTGTCCTTGGATTCTATTAAGACTGAATCCAAGGCCTCCCCAAAGAGTTTTCCCCCTTTGAAGGGAGCAGAAGCAAGCTTCCACTTCGACTTCATGTCCCCCTACCAGTGGCAGAACCAAAGCAGACGGTGCGAGGTAATGTTGGAAGCTAGAGCTCTTGAGGAAAATTTGGTGCCATTGAGTGAAGCATCTGCCGAATATTTGACAGCTGCAATAATTTTGTTGACATCCTGGCGCAAACTAATGGCACCTGCTGGCAGTTTGGATTGCAATTTACGCAGCCAGAAGAGGGATGCCCTATTGAAAAAGGAAGAGGAGGAGGAAGCCCTCATGGCCCATGCAATAGCCTGGTGGGTCTTGTGAGAGGCCTTCTCTGCTTTCTTATCCTCCGCCTTAAGGCCCTCCAGCAGGTCAGCTGGAAGGACAGAATTGGAGGTTAGGGCTACTATGGGATCATCTAGAAGAGGGAGCTTTAAGTGCTTGATATTGCTCTCCATGGAGTAGAGCTTCTTGTCCAACCCACTGGGGTTGGCCATTGACCCAAGCTGTGCTCACTGACGCTGGATGACATCCAGGAAAAGCTGAGGGACTGGTACCAATTCCTGGAGCGGGGTGGTTTCTTTGAAGAGACTGGCACTTGAATCCTGAGATCCAGTGGCCTCCTTATTGCCTGCTCTGGGGTGCCCATTTGGGTGGATGCTCCGGCTTTGGTGAGAATAGCCTTCAACATTGAGAGTTTGAATAATCCCGAGAAGGTGGGCGTTTCAGGAGCTGGGTTTTCATCTTCCGACAAATCTGGGGCCTCCTGTCCACCCTCCTCCACCTCAGATGCTTTGCTAACAGCAGACGAGATTGGAAATGAAGATCTCCCTAGCTGGTCCTTGGAACTGGGGGCGTGTGCTCTAGTTCTGGATTCACCCTGGCGAGGCAAGCTGTGGTCTAACTGTTGAATGCCCTCGGCAATCTCCTGAGATATTGCACATGCGATAACTTCTTTCATCTCATGGGACAGATTAGGACCCCGGTCCTCAGATGGGTGATGGCCCTTGGTTCTAAACCTAGGGGATGGAAGATCTTCCTCCTCAATGAGGGAACGGGCCTCATGCACTGAATCCTCAACCAGGGACGGACAAGGAATCTAGGAGACATCCTGGATGAATCAGGCAATAAGTCAAGCTCCCCCTCCTCCGCCAGGGATGGTGATATATCCCGATGGAAAGTGGGCAGGGAAGGGTCTGCAGAAGTTTCCACAGGCGGAGGAGCAGAGTAGGGCAAAGACATACAGCCAAACACCCTGCAACTGCATAGAAAGTTCTTCCTGGGGAGGGGGAGACCTGTCTGGCAGCTGGGAGCAAGGTCGCTGAATTAATACCCCTCCCAGCGGCGATCTGCTTTGGAGCCAATGCAAACAGCCAGGAAAGAAAAAATACGCCAAAATTAAACCACTCCAAAATGGCCACTGCGCGGCTCGGAGCAACGATGGGGACTGTTGGCAATCCAGAGAGCTCACAGGATCCTCCGGAGCAAGAAAGGAAGTCCTCTGACAGTTTTTGGGGCACCCCTAAGCTTCCTACCTGACCTCAGGTTTGTCAGCAGCCGCTGAACAAACTCCCCGTGGTGGTGTCTTAACCGCGATAATCACGGAAGGCAGCTTCGCTCCAAGCAGCCTGCTCCGCGCGTCCCAGAAGAGCTGAGGGGAAAAAAATAATCTAACTGCAAAAAGACCTAAACTATAGCAAACTTAAGACAAAAATAATAAAGGCTACACTATACACTACACAGTTTGGAGAGTCCAATTCTGCTGCTCAAGTACTGGAGCTCCCCAAACTGCGTCCTTTTAGGGTGACTGAGTTTTTAAAACTGGCCTCTAAAAGGAGCAGGAGGCATAGCTACACAAACTTTGAACTCAGTCCTTGGGCAGCAAGCTGAAGTTAACCCGTGCTTGGACTCTCCAAGCAGCACCTAGGAGAACAAAAACATCTGCCAAACTATCCCGCTTCCTTTACATGGAAGATCTGAAGCTACCAATAGATAGAAAAACACCATCTGAAATAGAATCACTGTTCAACATTCTCTGTATATATAGCTAACGTTTAGCAATGGAACTTGGATTGGACAATTGTGTCACATTCACTTCATCACTACAGACATCAGTGCAATGGGTCTATAGTCATTCAAGCTTTTTATGGCTGCTTTCTTCGGAACTGGGATAATTGTGGCTGCTTTCAAGCCTGATGGGACTCTAGCCTGTTGCAGGGAGAGGTTAAAAATCCTTGTCAGGACCCCTGTTAATTGGTCAGCACAGGTTTTTACCACTTTCCCAAACACCCCATCTGGACCTGCAGCTTTGTTGGGATTTAGAGACTTCAGCTCAGCTCTCACTTGATGTTCATCCAGAGTGAATGGCTGGAGGTCAGAGGGCCTTTGGGCTAGAGCCACAGAAACTGATTTTTTGACCTCAAAGCAGGTGAAGAAGCTATTTAGCTCCTCTACTAGCAGGGCATTAGGGTTCACCAACAAAAGGGCGAACGACAAAAGCGCGTCCAACTAAACCGCGGTGACAAAAGCACGAGTTCTAAAGCACGCCGATGAATGAGTGCTGAAGCGCGCCGATAGAAGCACGCTGTAAACCTAACCCTAACCCTAATCCTAACCCTAAACCTAACCCTTACCTTAACTTAAATCGCGCTTCTGTCGGCGCGCTGTTGTCGCCATGTTGATGATGTCGTGTTGATGATGTCGCAGTTTTAGCGCCACGGTTTTGTTGGCGCGCTTTTGTCGTGCGTGCATTTGGCGGGTCACGGGGCATTAGCATTGGCTATTTTTTTAGGAGCAGGAACTTTGAAGAAAGAGATCAAGCAACTAATTCTAGCTGCACAAGACCAAGCCTTAAGGACAAATGAATACAAAGTCAGAATTTAGAAGACTACAACAGACAGTAAGTGCCACCTATGCAAAGAAGATGAAGAAACAGTGGACCACTTGGCAAGCTGCTCAAGAATATTGCAGACTGACTACAAGCAGTGGCAAATAGCAACAATGGTGCATTGGAAGATCTGCAAGAAATACCTTGCCTGAAAGGAAGAATTGGTGGGACCATAAAATAGAGAAAGTCATAGAAAATGAAGTTAAATTGCTCTGGGACTTTAGAATTCAAGCAGATAAGTACTTGTCACATAACATCCCAGACTTAATAATTGTCGATAAGAAATATAAAAAAGTCTGGCTAGAGGACCATTTGAACACCATTGGCATTGACACATTTACCATCAGTCAATTGCAAAAGGCAGCTTTACTGGGAACAGTTTCCATCTTGCAACAATATCTGTAACACCAAACATCCACATTTGCCTATCCCAGATCCTTGGTAAGGACTTAACAGGTAGACAAAAAAGGCCAAACCCAGTCTGAACATCTGGCTGACTGTGCAATGATTAATAATAACAACAAAACAACAACAATAGTATCAAAATAGTACATGAAAAACATGTTATACATACGTTTTTTGCCATTGATATGATCAAGGAAGTTGATGGAATCTTTCACTACGCAGTCACATACATTACAATAATACCTAAGGAGAAAGAGAAGATAATCAATCATCAAATAGCTAATAAACATTTTGAAACTAATTAATTGTCCTACCCAAAGGCAACAGTATTATTAGGTTTCCAGAAGCAGGTTAAACCATAGCACTTTTTTTCTGCTTGGTACTATCATCTTGGAAATAATCTCCCAAATTGTTTACATACAAAAAAATATGCTAAGATCTTACAAAGTATGCAGATAAGAGCAACAAAGATGATAAAGGGTTGGAGACTAAAGAGTATGAGGGAGCTAAGTAGGTCTAGCCCCATGATGGCAAACCTACAGTCAGCTGATTTTCAGCCTTCTAGAGGGCCGGGGAAGGCCGTTTTCACCCTCCCCTGGGTTCAGGAAAGCCTTGGTAGGGCGAAAAATGGACCCAACAGGTCAACCAGAAGTTCATTCCCAAATTTCCTTTTGGCCCATTGGGCCTGTTTTTTGCCCTCCCTAGGCTTCAGGAAAGCCACCGGAGCCTGGGGAAGGCGAAAAATAGGTCCAATGGGCTAACCGTAAGTTCAGAAACGATCCGTTTCTGGCTTCTGGAGGGCCTCTGGGGGGCTGGGGGAGGCTGTTTTTGCCCTTCCCAGGTTTCAGGAAAGCCTCCAGAACTTGGGGCGCATGTGCAGGGCGCATGAATTGTGGGTGCGAGCACGAGCACAATTTTGCCACATCTTTACAGAAAGGTTAGCCATGACTGGTCTAGCCTGTCAACGAGATAGATTAGAGGGGACAGTCTTCCAATACTTGAGGGGATGTCACGGGGAGGAGGGGTGGAGGAGGGGGTCAACTTATTCTCCAAAGCAGCTGAAGGCAGGACTAGAAGTAATGGATGGAAGCTTTTTAAAGAGCTTCCTAGAATCTAGTAGGAAATCTTTTCTGTTAAACTGTTAAACAATGGAATCAGAGTTGTAGGTGCTTCATCAACTAGTGGTTTTCAAAAATAAACTGGAGAAAAAAATTAACTGGAATGTTATAAATGTGTTTAGCCTTCAGCAAGGGGTTGGACTAGAAGACTTCTAAGGTCCCTTCCAGCCCTATAATTATGTTTAATATCAATCTGCAGCTTCCACATTCAGAGAGTCCTCAACAGCACTGAATGAATGGTGGTTATGACTAGTCCCCAGAATTCTCACATAGCCTCTTGCAATGCATCCACTATGAACCCCACTATGTCCTTCTTGTACCTTTCTGTACCTTCCCCCCGTTTTGCTGCACCTCTCATAGCCCTGTGCACCCCCTTCCGCCTTTCCCTACCTGGCAGCAGGCACTTTATTTGCAAGTACCTGACACTTGCAATTTCCTGCTGGTTTCCCCACTGACCTAGATATAAGAAGTCAGTAGGAAGTTGCCTCACCTAATGACCATAGGATTTATTTAACAAAGGCAACCAGAACTGCAGGGATTGCTGTCACTAAGTGATGCAATTACACTTTATGACTATATCACCTACCGACATAAATTCTGGTCCCAATAGCAGTCATAACTTCTATATAAAACATTTTTCTGGATGCCTATTATCTTTGCTATATGCACAGTTTCAGTCCTCCTTATTATACAGTATACTTGGGGGTATACATAAGAGCTGACTGAGTTCAAGAGGTTCAGTTTTGTTATTCAATATTTATATCTAAAGACATTACAAAAAGAAGAGGAACACTATTCAGTGACCATAGGGGTTTTGAAAACAGACCTTGTTCTTAGTGGCTAGTTATAATCAATTTGTACTTAAAGCACAGCAGCAAATGGCATTCCCCAAGTCAAAATGCATAACTGTCATCAAAATGAGCCTAATTATTTTGGTGTATAAGACAAAATTTTCCATAACAGTCACACCCTACAAGTAAAAATTTCATAAATAAATATAGCTTAAAATAATTTTCAGTTCTTTCATGACATCCAAAACCAAATGATCACAAAGTAAACATCATCTATCTCATTCTGCATAACAGTAAAACTAGCTGTTATTTTCTTCATTTCAAAGACTGAGCCTTTAAATTTCAGATCACGTATTGGAGATTTCTCATTATTTTATTTAAGTTTTACTGATTTCATTTGTCATTCAACATCCTGATCTTCTTACAAAGCAACAAATAACTGTAAAGCCTGCAGTGTTATCCTACTTTAAAGTTTAATGTGTGTATTTGAACCATATCTTTCAAAGATCCTGGAGCACCGGGAAACCAGAAGATTGGGAAAGAACTAGTATGATTCCAATCTGCAAGGAGAAAAATGTAGATCTAGGAAACTACAGACCAATCAACCTCACTTCAATACCAGAGAAGATTCTGGAAAAAATAATAAAACAACGGATCTGCAAAAATCTAGAAACAGGCAAAGCTATTAGTAGAAATCAACTGGGTTTGTCAAAAATAGATCATGCCAGACAAACCTTATAGCATTTTTGATAAAGTGACTAAATTAATGGATCAGAGGAATACTGTAAACACAGTTTACTTAGACTTTAGTAAGGCATTTGACAAAATAGACCAAGGCCTACTTCTTGGTAAGATTTGTGACAGACAATGTCACCACCAGACAGATTTGTGATTGGCTGACCCACCACACTCAACAAGTAGTTCTCAGTGGAACTAAACCTAGGGAAGCATGCAGTGGGGTACTGCAAAGTTCAGTCTTAGGCCCAGTATGCTTCACCATCTTCATAAATGATCTAGATGAGGGGATGGAAAGAGAACTCATCAGACTTGCAGATGGCACCAAGCTGGGAGGAATAGTCAACACTTTTGAAGACAGACTCAAGATACAGAATGTGGAGACCCAAAAGACCCAACTTTTCCATCTCATTTGGAAACCAAGGACCCAGAGTATGGAGGAAGAATGGAGAGGCCAATCAAGCAGAGTAATCCCACGGTCATTGAACCAGTTTTTGGTGCTCTTGGCAAAAGTTGCTCTCATCAGAAAAGACTTTGGACCAAGGAGCAACAGGACTTTAGACCACTATGCTTCATTAAGACCAGGGTCAACGCAGCCATCTACCAGGAGATTTTGGAGCATTTCATGCTTCCTTCCACAGACAAGCTTTTTGGGGATGCTGACTTCATTTTCCAGCTGCCCATACTGCCAAAAGCACCAAAACCTGGTTCAATGACTGTGGGATTACTGTGCTTGTTTGGCCAGCAAACTCGCCTGACCTGAACCCCATAGAGAATCTATGGGGCATTGCCAAGAGAAAGATGAGAGACATAAGACCAAACAAATGCAGAAGAGCTGAAGGCCGCTATTGAAACACCTCAGCAGTGCCACAGGCTGATAGCTTCCATTCCACATCGCATTGAGGCACTAATTGTTGCAAAAGGGGGCCAAACCAAGTACTGAGTACATATGCATGCTTATACTTTTCAGAGGTCCGATATTGTTCTATGTACAATCCTTGGTTGTTTGATTACATGTAATATTCTAATTTTCTGAGATGGTGGATTTGGGGTTTTCATGAGCTGTACGCCATAATTATCACAATTATGACAAATCACAGCTTGAACTATCTTGCTTTGCATGTAATGAGTCTTAGCTCATATATTAGTTTCACCTTTTAAGTTGCATTACTGAAATAAATGAACTTTTGCACAATATTCTAATTTTTTGAGTTTCACCTGTATATGAATCTTTGTATATCTAGTAATTGTTAATAATCAACTAAACCTGACAGCTTTGTTAAAAAAAATATATGGCTGAATTTTCTACTTTTATCTCTTCAACCCCACTTCCAATTTTTTTTTTAATGTTCAGTGAATAATTCAGGTTCAGGTTGGATAAGTGAAATACATTTAAACTGTTCCATATATGAAGCATAAAAGGAGGCTACTTTAAGGATTGCCTAGCTATATTATCTTTTTCAAAAACACATCAGCAATTCCAGTCCTCTCATACTTGTTGATGGTGATTGGACATTGCTTCACGATCAATACTATAACCCTCTGGCTTTGGTTGACTTGGTAGCACAATATTGTCCTCTAATTAAAAAATGCAATGACAACAACCTCTCTTGATTCTTGCTATTGGTTTTTTGAAGTAGCAATAAGGAATGCTCTTTAATGAGGTTTAAAACACCATATCTTTTGACAGCATTTCACAGGCCATTGACAGTTAACTACAGGAATTAAAAAGCATCCAAATTCGAAGAAAGTAGAAGCAGCTTAAGCATGCAATGTATGTCTTTGTGCTAAACAATCAAGGACTTCATTTTTGTCAAGGCATAATAATAATGTGAAGATTAGGCCCACGATTGATTTCATCTTTAAATTCCTGACCTTATCTGCAACTTTAAATACCAAGAGCAGTTCCCTTTGTTCTGTGCCTCTTTGTATTGCCCCTACCTCTCCTCAAGACAAGCCCCAGTACCCGTCTACCCAATCCAAGTCAAGTTCCCGTCTACCCAATCCAATCCATGGATGATAACTCCAAATGGAATGTAAAATCCTGCTTACTATGAAAATAATGCTCATATGAGATTGTTGGTCTGTGTTTTCTAGAAGAGTGCTAGCATGAGATGGGTTGCACCTTCCAAGGGTACAAAATATGTGAAACATGATGTGAGAATTTAAAATGAATTCTCTGAGGACTGGAGATGAAAATCTACAACTTAAATATCGGAGAAAGAAATATGATACTAGTTTCTAGGCTATTACATTAGTGTATGTAGTGAAACATCAGAAAGAACACCTCACCCACAGAATCCATAGTCTTACTGTAAATATGATGATTCCCACAATATGGTACATAAAGAATAGAATGTTTTAATTTTTAAGACAGAAAGAAAAATATGACTAGGTATATATTAGGACCATGCAATACTCCAGATGTAAGGAGTATTTTTGTTTCTTTTGCAGAAGATGGAGCATGGCACTTGAAGACCACATAGCCATAGCTTAATCCTAGCCAATAATAAAAGGTGATTATTTGAAAGAAATGGGAATTTTTGGCAAGTACCACATAACGCAGCAATAGCACCAAGAATTAATAACTTCCTGCTCCAATTAAAATTAATTGTCTCCCGGAACCACACAAAGGCTAGAAATGTTAAAAAGCATCCACCCTAGGTGCCTAATGGCCGTGACCCGACAAAAGCGCGAACGTCATAAGCGCGCCGACACACCGCGGCGCTAAAACCGCGATGTCAAAAGCGCGCCGACAACAGCACGCCAACAACAGCGCGCCGACAGAAGCGCGATTTACTTTAAGGTAAGATTTATATTTAGGTTTAGGGTTAGGTTTAGGGTTAGGTTTAGGGTTACGTTACAACGCGCTTTTGTCGGCACGCTTTAGGGCTAATTAGTTGCTCATTCGTCACGCGGTTTTGTCACCGCGCTTTAGACACCGCGGTTTAGTCAGGCGCGCTTTTGTTGTGCGCGCATTTGTGGTGGAACCCCTAATGGCTCTAGAGGAATTCCAGAGGACATTTGACAATATTCCTGATGATCTGACACAACTGCAGAAAACTGTGTTGCCTTCCAACACAAATCCTTTACAACACTGGTCCTGAGCAGTCTTTCTCTGTGCCCCAAGTTTGGTGTGCACCTGGATTTATTTAGGAACTCTGAGAAATGAAACATCAGAAACAATGCACTGAATTTTGGGGGAATAAATCCCATTGATGTGAAACCATTTTGCGACCTATGGTGTAGAGCTAAACATCATTAATTCTCCTCGCTCATTACATTGGTCAGTTTTGTTTAGGGCAGAGAATTCCTTTTTAGGGAAGAATGAGCAAGACTTCCTGCCTAACCATTTCCCCCAGATTCTGTAATGATCTGCAGGAATATCCTTAAAAAGAGAGCAGGAGGAAGATTCATAGCCAGTGCAATAAGAGACATTTCAGCCCACAGAAGGAATGGGAGCATGGTCCCTCAAAAGAGATCCTTTCTAGTTCTCTGGAAAGTAAAAGTAAGGAAAGAGAGGTTATTGTAATCTTATAATAAAAGTAGTTAGTTCTAATGGTATTAGTTGTTTGTCTGGACTACAGAGAACACTCACTTAATGACTATGCCGTGACCATTTGAAGTTACAGTGGCACTGAATAAATGGTAGTTATGCCCAGTCCAGAATTTACAATGATTGCAGTCATGTGATATAAATTTGGGCGATTGGCATCCTGAATGAACTTATCACTGGAGGATTCAATGCCCCTCCCCTAATCTTCCCATCTTTGCCCTTTGGGCCATCCCAATTTGCCACATCTGCTACATTGGGCTCTGCTGGTCCTGTCACCCTGGGCCGTGCTCACCCTGCCACCTCAACTGACTCTTACTGTCTTCTTCCTCCTGTTGCTAAAGAGATGTGCCTGGCCTGTGTCCTCAAGAGGCAGCTGCTGGCCATGTCAAGCTTTCACCCTGAGGCTGTGTGTAGCCCTGTCCAAATCAGATGCAGCTTTCTCTAAAGGCTTTGAAGGAAAGGTTGCACATGACTTGTGCAACGCACCTGCTGCTCTAAGTTTCACTGAAAAGGGTGTGCAGAGTGCAGGACAGCCAAAAGGGCAAAAATGTGGGGAGATAGGTATGGAGGGGGGAGGTTGAACAGGAGGCAGAGGAGGCAGTCCCTTATCTTATCGAGGCTTGAGGATGAGAGGAACCACGCCCTTAATGGGGTGTATACTCACTTAGAGACTGTTGGAGTTTGGTTAATGATGACAATTGGGACTGCTGCAATTGCTAAGCAATGCAATCACATGACATCACACTTTACAAATTTGCATCGCTTAGCAATAGAAATTCCTGTTGCAATTATCATCATAAATCAAGACTACCTGCATTTGCAAGGGCTGACATCCATCTTCCAATCTTGTTTGGTTTTAATGAAAAGTGTTAACATTTGGTGAAAGGCAGACACTGCACTCTACCATAAGAACTTTATCACATCTGCAAAGTACACTGATGATCATGGTTTGGGCTTGCTTTTCTGCTTAGACTTTGATTGCAGCCATTGATGGAACTATGAATTCTGAATTGTATCTAAACGGTATGTATCCATCAAAAGTCACATGGTAAGACAACAATTCAAAACACACAAATTGTAGAATAGTTAAAACAGAAGTAAATTAATGTTTTGCCAAGTTAAAATCCTGACTGTAATGTTGTGGAAGGAATTGAAATGGGCAGGTCATGTGAGGAAGCCCACCAACTTTCTTGAGTTGAAGCTGTTCTGTAAGGAGGAATGGACTAATCCAGTTCTTGGAAATACTAAGTTGCAGTTATTTCCCAGTTATCAAATGCAAAGATTCACATACTTTTGCCACATACAGATTTGTAGCTTTGGATCATTTTCCTCAATAAATAAATGAACACGTATAAAGTTTTGACTCATTTGTTTAATTGGGTTCTCTTTATCTAGTTTTAGGACTTGCATGGAGACTAGATCACATTTTAGGTGATATTATGCAGAAATATTAAAAATTCAAAAGGGTTCACAAACTTCTGAGCGCCTTTACAATGCCAGCTGCTCATTTTAATATCTAAAGTGACACAAAGCCACAGGCTACAAAGAGAAAGAGGTCTTTGAATCACTCAGCTCTTAAAGACTACACAGACACATCCATGTAGTTTACCTAGAAACAATACAGAAATGGCTTGCTATTCCAGGATGATTTTAGGGCTAGCCTAGCCCCAGCATTTCCCAATGGGGAAGGAGCTAAGGAGGTCCTACTTAGCTTTTAAACTCAGGAAAAGTTGACTGAGTGCTCTCACCTGCCAAGGTAGTCACCAAGCCTAGTGAAAAAAAGTCTTTCTTATGTGAACTTAGATGTCAAGTTCCATTCAATATAGATTATGTGAATTGTCAAAGTTTACCTTATGCATAATCAATATTTAAGTTTGAATTCAAGATGCCTAGGAATTTATTCTCTAGGAATCTTTCATTTAAGACAATTAAGGCTGACGTATTCTCATGATTTAAAAGTAATTCTCTTGGGGCAAATATTTATAATTAAATTGATTATTTTACCCCATTTTTTTCTTGTTCAAACAGTCCATAGATTACCTTCAGGTAATAAGTTAAAGCAGCAGCAGTCCTTATTAAAAATAGATTAATGGGAGAAGACATAGAGATGAATTATTTTAGTCAAATACCAGGAGGTTTTAAGAATCAGCTTGTCAAATACTAAATCATTAATGCTACTGATTTTTTTTTCCAAGATGTTACTCGCCATATCTTGACTGTATTTATGTCACTGTCATTTTTAAATGACATATCTAGATTAAAAACTTGGAAATCTTGAACTAGATTTTTTTTTGGATGGGGAAGATTATCCTATTTTTCTATACTTATAAAATATAAACAATTAATTGGCTTGGAGGAGAAAGGCTTAGTGATTTTATGTGGCAGAATAAACTTTTCTTTGACTGGGGATTCTATTAATAATATGCTAGAGAATAATCCATTAGGAGGGTTGCAGATGCATTATCCACTGCAGCTTATCTAGTCAGGGAAACTTGTATGTCATTAACTCTTTTATTTATAACAGCCTTTTGCAGTGCTGGAAGGTATAGATAAGGAAGGTTCCATTTAACAACAAGTAACTTGTAAAAAAGAAATCTGGGTACAAGCCAATATGGGAAAATGACTTTAATAAGGAACTTGGAGAATTTCAATGTGGTTTACTTTTTATTTTTCAAATTATTAAAACTATTTCTATTGAAATATTCTTTTCTGAAGCTGCAGCAGGCATGGCATTTTTACTCCTATCCTTGCCTCTTAAATTAGTTGTGAAGGATTTTTGGAAACACAGGCAACTTCCTGCATATGTGGTTAAATAGCCCAGTAATTAATTTCTTTTAGAAAGTAATTATTTAAAAGCTATCAGTGATTACCAATCAAATCCACATGACACTGTAATATTATTGTCAATTTCCAGGGGAAATGCAGCTCTGAGACACAAAGATTTAATTAATTATGGTTATATGAAAGGAGGTTATATTACTTGTAAGTCTATACAAGGACATTCTACAAATGGCTGATATAGCACTAGAATGCTTAAGGGAACAGAGCAATGAGATGTCTTCATGAAAAGACCATCTAGTTTTATCATATTTTATTTTCGACCACTTTTCATTAAAATCTTCTATCACGGTGGCCATGGGCTTATTCCCAGGTCATCTTGGATCCAACTCAGGACAGTGGCCATGTTGCCAATATGATCTTGTCAGAGCAATGGCAATGTGATTTGGTGGGGGAATCTATAATTACTCCCCCACCATGGTCATCTCATGCGCTGGTATCCCTGAGATTCTCTTAGGGCACCCCACCACCATCACAGGGAGACCAGACCTATTCAAGTGGTCTGTCCTGGGGACTGATGGGCCTAAATGGGTCCCAGAAGGGGAATATTCTAGGGAGTGGGGGGTTTGCTGCATAGTCCTGCCAAAGCTCTGGTTATATCCTACAACTAAAGGGTGGCCAAGGGTTTTGGACAGGATTGCACATGTGCAGTCTCTCTTGACCGTCGCTCCCAGCATTTCCTGTGGTTCACAGCTGAGCTACATTTCTGAAATGAGGTTAGGAGATGATGCTCAGAGCGCTGCTGGAGGAAAATAAGGGATGAATCTGATGGGACACAGCTTCAAGCTGCTACTAAGGCCTATTTCATGAAATAAGAATGGCAAATCACTAGTTCTCCAAACCTATTGCATCTGCAAGTGTCTGCAAATGTTCAGGATCGCCCAGTCCCTCCTGCTTGGGCGATCAACTTCAAAAGAATTTGTTGAATGCCTGACAGAGTTACTTGGATTAATCCCCAGATGAAATCCATATGTGGTGTGCGTTCATGCTGGGGGAAAGATCTTAATTATCTTAGAACAGTTTGATCCTATCACACCTGATGAAGTAAAGAGAGCCCTTGATGTTGTCACTGCAACCACCTGTCAATTAGATCCCTCCAGGTTGGTGAAAGCGTCCAGGACAGTGACAGACAGATGAGTACAGGCAGTGATAAATTCTTCACTGCAGGAAGGGACGTTTCCAAGACTTTTTAACAAGACTCTGGTTCAACCCCTCCTCAAAAAAAAAAAAAAAAAATCTCTGTCATCTGTGTGGCAATTTCCATCCATTCTCCCACCTTCCTTTTAGATGACAGAGAAGGTGGTCACATGGCAGTTTCAGAGGATCCTGGGTGAAATGGATTATCTTGACCCTTTCCAGTCAGGTTTCAGGCCCACTTATGGGACAGAGACAGCGTTGGTTGGTCACACTTTCTGATGATCTCTGGCAAGAGCAGGATGGGGATAGTGCATCCCTCCTTGATCTCCTTGATCTCTCAGTGGCCTTTGATACCATTAACCATGGTATCCTTTTGGGCTGGCTGTGGGATTTAAGACAGAGTGGCACAGTCTTTTGGTGGTTGGTTCCTTTCTCCAAGGCTACTTGGACTACTGCGATGCACTCATCACCTTTAAAGCATGGATCCAAGTTATCCGATGAACTGTCTCACCTGGATGTGGCTATACTGCCCCATCCACACTGGCAGAAAGAGAATGTTTGCCAGTCAAGGAATTTCAGTTGGCAGAATTTGGAAGAGCCATTTCTGTGATAGCTCCAGCCCTCTGGAACATCATGCCTCCCGAGGTGAGATCCACAATCACCTTTTTGGCCTTCAGAAAAAGCTTGAAGATATGGATCTGCCAACTGGCTTAGGGCCCTAATAGAGGTGTGGCACTCTGGAAATGTCTAATAGATTAGCTAATACCCCACCTCCTCCCTATGCATACTTTGCTCCCTTCCTCTCCATCTTAATTTAATTTTAACTAAAATTTAAATTTAAGATCTCTATTTATTGTTTTAATGTTTTATACAGCATTTTTATTGCATGATTGCAGGCTGCCTGTGATAATACCGAAGTGTATTTTTATTTGTTTGTTTATTTATTTAACTGATATAAAGAAAAATATATTTCTTTATTATCATCTTCTGTAGTAAAAGAACAATTACCTAAAGCTTGCAAAAATTAAAAAAAACTCTTTACAGAGGGTACAAAGTTGTTTACTCTCTAAACAACTTTGCCTGCTTCTCTGAATGTGCTTCTTTGAATGGCCTATGGATTCCTACATGTAAGTGATATGGCTACACAGAAACTATTGTGATTTGCAATAGAAGCATCCTCTTTTATACAGTGTGACAATAGTCAAAGGTAAGCCAGAACCTTATAAATAAGGAACAAGTTTAACAATTGGCGATAGATAGATGGCAGACCTAGTGGAAACCGAGACTATTCACATATAAGATGCAGGTATTGTGACATGAACATTAAAGCAATAGTGTAATGAAGGTAAAAGATTGGGACCAAGATTCGGTTCTACATAACTACAGAATTGGAAGAGCCTGGTAAAAGGCCATGGAACAGGATATTGCCTGTGTAAAGGGACCATTGAGATCCTCTAAAAAACCGGTGTCAAACCCTCTGCACTACGTTGCCATCATGTGATGTATTGCAACATTTTTTCCCCTTCACAAAACTGGGGTGGGCATGGCCTGCATGTGATGCATCCGGTCCGCAGGCCACCGGTTTGACGCTCCTGCTCTAAAGTAACTGCTTGGCTATCTGGCATTTCAGGATATGGTTCTTACACTCTACCTTGCAAACCTATATAATAAAACTAGCATTCCCTGTCTTGGTCCCAAGAAACAAAAATTAAGGATATGCATAGCAGGGGAAAAGGATTAAAGTTGATAATCTGGAGAAGGCACAGGATTTATATGAGCAACTAGTAGGCCCGGAAGAGGAACAGAGCAGTAAGGAGGAGTTAGAATCTAGAAGCCAGGAAGAATGACAACAGGGAATAAAAGAAGGAGAACGAAGAAAGTAGTAGGGAAGAGAAAGAGCAACAGAGAGAGGAGGAAGTGAGACCAAAAACAAGGAGCCAAAAAAGAAACTAGAGTCAATAAAAAATAAAGACAGGCAGAGAATTAGGAGGATGGAAGAGGAAATTCAATTATTGTCAGTAAATATTAATGGTTTAAATTCAACAACAAAAAGAAAGTGTATCTGGGCAAGATTAACAAAACAAAAGGCAGATATAACATGCTTACAGGAAGCACACATTAAAAAACAAGATATAAAATACCTGGAATGTCCTATATTAGGAAAATTATATGCAGTATCAGCAGAAGAAATGAGAAAAGGGATAGTGATATATGTTTAGAGATAAAGACGAATTTAATTCATGCAGATCCAAAGGGAAGAATATTAATGATAGAGATATGGATAAACTAAAATTTGATATTATCGGTAGCAATATATGCCCCAAACGAAAATCAGAAGGACTTTTATAAAAAAATTACATGAAAAAATTAGAGAAATTGGATTGAGGAATATTTGTATAATAGGTGATTATAAAGCCATAGTGGACAGTAAAAAAGATTATGTAAGTGACAAAAAAGCTAAAAATAGAAAGAAAGTATTACCAACAACTTGATGGAGGAGCTAAATTTAATTGATATTTGGAGAAAACTGGAACCAGAAAAAAAAAACAATTTACTTTTTACTCCAATCCACATCAATCCTGGTCATGGATTGATAGGGCATGGATGAATGGAGAAATTGGGACAAAAATACTAACAATTGAAATATTACCAAATACGTGGGCAGACCACAACTCCATTAAAATAATTTGGAAAGGTAAAAAAAAAACAACTAGACAAAGATGGATGTTAAATTTGCAAATACTAAAGGAAAAAGAATTTATTCAGAAATGTAGAAATGAATTGGAGTTATTCCTTAAGGAAAATACAAAATGACATCTATACAAAATCTATGGGACACCATGAAAGCCTATTCCCATGGAATTATTATAGTGTATTCAGCAAAAAGAAACAAAAGAGAAATGGGCACAAGAAGATACTAGAGGAATAGTAGATTCTCCTTTCAAGCCTCGTGGTGCACTACAAAATGGCCACACATCTTCTGCCTATGCAGTCTCTAAGGTGGCACCTCCTTGCAAAGTCAATCTTCCCTCATGGTGCGGCCAGGAATGACAGAGGCAAGCCGAATGCAGTAATTGCCGATCGGAAAAGAGATAAGCTCAGAAATTGGTCTCAAATGCGGCAGCACGGCTCGTGTAGCGGCGGCAAGCTGACTCGCTCAATTAATGGCTGTAAGTGTGCTAGAAGCCAACCGGTGGATTTCCAATAGAACGGACTAGGTTCCATGCGAGCAACAAACCTCAATCTTTAAAATCCAATGCCAGCCGCACCTCACCTCTCTATCTGGCTACACTAAGCAGGGGATTTGATCGCAATGCCTAACAGGCGATGTGACCCCTTGTGGGGTGGCTACTGCCAATTTGTTAAATTTAGTGGAGTCCAATTAAGAAATTTTAGAGTATCCAATTTTCCAAATATTGTTTAGATCTCAAGTAATTAGTAAAAAACCTAGATTTTCACTAGCCTAAAAAACTATCAGCCTAATCGAACCATAGACTGAAAGGAAACTGGGCAAAGGAGTAGAGGCATGGCTGGAACACTTTTCTCTCAGTCTATGGACCAATCAGGATTGATAACAGCCCGATGGTAGGTACCTCCCATTCCCAATCATGGAGAATTTAGACATTCAGGGGAATCTGAAAACAAATCAGGAATTAAAGGAGCTAAATATAAATATAGATTGGTGGCCATATTTTCAACTACAATTAAGGTACAAAAAAGATGTAAAAAATATGGAATATACACAGAATTACAACAAATAGAAGAAGATAAATTCATAACAAAAATGTACAAATATTTATTAGAAGTAACATTGGAAGAAGTAGTAGTTAAAGGATGCATGATAGCATGGGCCAAAATTTTTGGACACAATATAGATTTAGTGGATTGGGAAAGAAGGTTCTCCAAACCTGAAAAGGGGGAACATAAAGGCAAGGAAGTCATAGAGTTCACCCCATCCTCTGGCAATGGTGAGGGAACTCTTAACCAAGGGAGCCAAGACCACCCTGGAGAGCGAGCGACAGCAGAGGAGAAAACGACACCCTGATATGTATGACAATTATACTGATGCTACTCAGGGTGGAACTAACGATTGGTTCCTTGGAACATAAGGGCATAATGACTGCCTTCTTGGGCTGGGTGTAGCAGATGCCTGGTTAGCCCTGGCATGTGGGGACTGGGAATGTGTCTCAGGGAGTTAAAAATCCTCGTAGAATTTTCCCAACTAGAGGGGACCCTAACAGGGGGAAGCCTGGCCACATTCCTAACGGAGCCTATGGAACTAAAGACAGTGCCCCACAGGAAACCATCAGTTTCATCGTGGGACCTGGCATGACAGAACTGATGGTGCTTGGGCTTGCTTGGCTAAAGAAATGGAATCCATCAGTAGACTGGAAGAGGAATTGAGTCAACTCTACAATGTTTTATGCAGTGTCAGGCAGCTTTCGAGAAGCTGAAGCATCTTTTTACAGTCAAGCCCATGCTCAAACACTTTGACCCTGATGAGCAGTTTATCATTAAAGCAGACACCAGCAATGGAGCAATGGGAGTGGTCTTCCTCCAAAACTATAAACAAGGGGCACTGCAACCCTATGCCTAGATCTCCCAAAAGCTTTCCAATGCGGAATGCAGATGGGCAGTATGAGAGAAAGAAGTTTATGCTGTACAGTGGAGGCAGTTCTTAGAGGGTAGTAAAACCATGTTCAAAGTCTGGACTGACCACAAAAACCTAGAAGCACTGAAAATTCCTCGGAGATTATCCCTTAAACAAGTGTGGTGGGTCCAATACTTCAACCATTTTAACTTCATCCTTCGTTATTTGCCTGGGGGGGAGAATTTCCTGGCCGATGCCCTTAGGCTATTCCAATATAACAGCATCAGAGAGGAGGTCATAAACTGCATCATCCCATCCAACCAAACAGCAGCTCCTGCCATCACTGGAGCACAGAAAAAACCCAAGTTGCAAATGACTGGGGACCTGACTTGGATGTTAGGGACCGCTCTACTGGGTGATGAATGGTTTGAACTCCATAAAGGGGATTTTACACTAAGGGATGACCTGGCCTGAACTGGCACCAGACTTTATGTGCCTTCCAATCAGAGGAGCTTAATCCTTCAGCGGAGCCACAACTTCAAAACAGCTGGACCTACTGGATTTGTAAAAATCCAATACTTCATCAACCGTCAATTTTGGTGGCTGAGCATGAAGGACATTGAGAAATATATGACTAGTTGCCCATCAGCAAAAAGATGCCCTGACAAGATACCAGGTTTACTGCAGCCCATGGCCAATCCTACCACTCCCCAGAAAGAAATATTCATGTACTTCATTGTGGAGCTACAAGAGAATTTGGGACATATTACTTCAATATCTGAGCCCACTGATTGGATAAACAACATGGTTGTTATTTGGAAGCCTGAAAAGATCAGAATTTGCATTGATCCCAAGTTTCTGAATATGGCCCTGAAATGGTCACACTACCTATTGCCAACACTTGATGACCTTTTGCACAAGCTACCCAAAGCATGGGGTTTCTTGCTTGTTGATGCCAGAGATGCCCTTTTAACAGTGCAAACTGGATGAAAAGAATAGCTACATGACCACATTCTGGACTCCTTGGGGCAGAAAGAGATGGCTCAAACTACCCTTTGGAGCCTCTGTAACACCAGAGGTGTATCAACAAAAGCAGCATGAATTAAGTGGGCTCAGTGGAATTGAGCCAATAGCTGATGACATTCTTGTAGTTGGCTGTTGTGATACAGATGAAGAAGCTGAGCATGACCATGATGAGAAGCTCATAGCATTACTAGACTGCTGTAGGTAGGTGAGGCTGAGGCTCAGTGCAAAGAAATTGCAGTTCAAGGTACAAGAAGTCAATTTCCTTGTTCTCACATGGCTTAAAAGCTGACCCAGATACGATTAGAGCCATTGTAGATATGCCACTGACTGCCAATGCCAAATTGATGCACAGATTTATCGGTTTTAAGGTGTGTCAGCCATTGAGACGTCTTCTGGACAAAGATGCGGCTTGGTACTGGCTTCCCAAGCATGACCAGGCAGTAAAGGAGATAAAACACTTGTTCACTACTTGCCCAGTGTTGAAATACTGTGATGCCCCAGTATTGAAATACCATGATGTCACAAAGCCTGTTATA
This sequence comes from Thamnophis sirtalis, assembly GCF_051295495.1. Classification (NCBI taxonomy): domain Eukaryota; kingdom Metazoa; phylum Chordata; class Lepidosauria; order Squamata; family Natricidae; genus Thamnophis; species Thamnophis sirtalis. The sequence goes on from NW_028261388.1 coordinate 69,096,409, forward strand.
ATTCAAAATGACTTAAGCAAAAATGGCCTAAGATGTTGCTTATTGAGCCACGGTGGTGCCGTGGTTAAGAGTGCAGTACTGCAGGCTACTTCTGCTGACTGCCTGTTGCCTGTAATTTGGCAATTCAAATCTCACCAGGCTCAAGGTTGACTCAGCCTTCCATTCTTCCACGATGGGTCAAATGAGGACCCAGATTGTTGGGGGCAACATGCTGACTCTGTAAACCACTTAGAGAGGGTTGTAGAGCACTGCAAAGTCTAAGTGCTATTGCTATTGCAAGAACGTCAGCCAACTGCATATGTGCACAGGCTCTTTCATCTGAGCTAAATTACACACAAATTGAAAAGGAATGTTTAAGTATTGAATTTGCTTGCCAGAATTTCCATCATTCTCTTTATGGCTAGAATACAATCATAGCTGAAACTGATCACAAGCTGCCAATAGCTATATTGGCAGCTTGGTATGCTCCCAAGCATTTGCAGAGCATGATGCTTACACTGCAGCATTACAATCTCAACGTTGTCTACAAACCAGGATGTGAAATGTATATCAGTGATACCCTGAGCAGGGCTACATCAGATCGGGCATCACCGAGAGGAGAGCACAAGCATCACATGGTTTGTTGGTTGCAACAGGAACAACCCCTCTTTGCTGAAGTCAGTCAAGCAGACTATTTCAAAGTCACTAAGCAGCGGCTACGTCAGCTCCTGCAGCACACAGATACTGATGCAACTTTACAGGCATTGAATGCTATCGTTGAGTGGGTGGGTGGGTGAGGAGGAGTTCCTGCAATTGTGTGGGAATATTGGTTTTTCAGAGATGAGATCAGCATACAAAATGGTTTCTTGTACAAAGATCCAAGAGTCATAGTGCCAAAGTCATTGAGAGCAGATATGTTATTGCACATACACTCAAGACACATTGGGGGTGAGGCATGCTATAAACAAGCTTGCGATACTCTTTACTGGCCTAACATCCAAAATCAGAGGCTTTGTTAGTAATTGTGCCACTTGCGATGAATATGCACTTTTGCAACAAAAAGAAACCATGATGTGACATGAAATACCCTCATGTCCTTGGTGGATCATCAGTATAGATTTGTTCAACTATGCAGGAAAAGAGTACCTGATAATTAGTTGATCATTATTCAGACTTCTGGGAAATTGAACTTCTTCCTGACTTGTCTGCTGAAACTACTATTAGGAGATGCAAGGCTCAGTTTGCGCTTCATGGCCCATGAGATAAAGTGATCTCTGATAATGGCTCTCAGTTTGCAAGCCTTCACTTTGGGAAATTTGCTGCGGAGTGGGAATTTGAGCATGTGACTTCCTCACCACATCACCCACAAGCTAATGGCAAAGCTGAATCAGCTGTGAAGATTGTTAAGAATTTATGCAAAAAAGCACAAAGTTTTGGTAAAGACCCATGGAAGGCCATTCTATATTGGAGAAATATTCCAACCGAGGGCATGGAGTGTAGTCTGCTGCCGAGACTGATGTCAAGGAGACTAAAGACCTCCTTACCAGTGGCAAATAAGTTGATTGAGCCCTCTGTGATACAAGGCATCCCAGAGAAGTTACAGCTTAAGAGACAAGTATTCAAGGCAAGATATGACAAATCAGTCAGAGATTTGTCAGAATTGAATATTGGGCAACAAACCCGTATGAGACCGCTGCCTGGAGATCGAACAGGTTGCTGGAAAACAGGTATTTGTATATAACAGGTGGTACCACGCTCTTATCTAGTGGACGTTGAAGGAACTCTCTATCGTCACAATCGTGTGGATCTGTGTGTGGCTGAGCAACCTGACTCTCCATATCCAGTGGATGGGCCAGACTCATCTGTTATTACTGGGACACATTTACTCACTGACAATAGGGAATGCACAGTGTCGACATCACAGACCATTGTTAATGACAATCCCGAGTGAGCATAAAGCTAAAAGTCTATAGAGCTGTGGTTATTCATTATCTCCTGGATAACCACGACATGAGTAATGTCATAATGTTATGAGTATAAACAAAATGGACATAAGTCGTGGATTCTGTACTGAAAGCATATCAAACAACTGAAGAAGTATCACATCTGTGCTCTCTGTTTCATTCTTGGCATTTGTGGCAAGACTGTATCTCCAACCTGGAGGTCATGGATCATGCAGAGTCCACCAGCCATGGACTGCATTTCATAGTCAGCATACTGCTAACCATTGAGTCTCAATTATCAGAGCCTATATGAGATGAGTGGGACATGTCATCAGAATGGATGACCTCCTTATGTCTCTCCAGTTATTCTATAAGTGTGCTGGAATCTGGGAAGAGATCTTGAGGTCAACCAGCTAAATGCTACAAACACACCATGAAAGAAAACACTACTGGGACATCCAGCTAAGGGAACTAAAAGTTGCATCTGCTGACAGAACCTGCTGGCGACCCCTATGCTATGAAACCTCCATCAATTTTGAAGATTGCCAAACTTGATAGATAACCATGAAATCATAGAATAACACCCATAGTTACTACAACAATGGATTTTTAGTGCCCTCAATGTGCTAGACTCTTCATTTCCAGACTGGGACTAGAGAGCCATCTCCAAATCCAGAGATGAACTGTATAACACCATGTCTTCTTCAAAACCAAAGGACTCTGATATACATACGAGGGCTCTTTGGAAAAATGGAACTCATTAAAAATATTAGGAACAAAAAATCAGAGGAAGTGAAATTCAGAGTTGAATCTTTCTCATGCTGCTACTAGTAGTCAGAAGAAAACTAAGGGGAAAAGCAAGAACCACTACTAGAAGCATATACTTTGTGCCAAGGAGGCACTTTTTATTGAAAAACCTGCCTTTGCCAATTATGGTGTCAATTATAAGTTCTGGGCAGTCACATTACTTATATGTTTCAAGTACAAGGATCACAATTATAAAATAAAGAATAAAAAGAAGATAAGGGATTTATTTTTTTCCTCAAAAAGCCAGTAGAGAGAAGAGGAATGATATATCTTAGGGTCAAATTTATTTTACAATTTGAAGATTCTTTATGTAAAAGTTTTATCTCTTGTGAAATAGATCTAATTTTGTCTGAACCTAGCAGGAAGAAAAGGGCTTGAACTGAAGAACAGAAGTATTCTGTGTATAGGATAATATAAAAAGAAAAATGTAAGAAAAATGTTGGAATATGGAACTTCATGTGTTAATATAAGCTTCTTGAATCAAATTCAGAAGTAAGTATGTTGGTAGCAAAAGCCAGTAGAATAACACTGGCTCAATATTATTTTAAGACATATTTACTCATATTTACTCAAAGGCAAATGAAAATAATTTGCCGTGGCCAAAACTTTCAAGGGCAGGACAGATAATTGGTTGCAGTTATTAATCCTGACTTTCATTGAAATATCACTTATTTATTTTTATTAAATTTATATACCATTCGAAGGGGGTTCATCCATAAACATTTAGCTATGCACTTTGGGTTGAACCCCCTTCGATACCTGTGGGAGTATGAACTGATTTCCAAAAAATTGCAGACTACAGAAACCAGTTCCATTTGAACTACTCAGGTGAACCTAAGGACACAGATAAACCTCCAAATGACGTCAATGGCTGTCTACTCTAAAAGAATGCAAATGACCAACTGTCTGCAAGAAATGTAAATCTTTCCATTCCCCATTATCCAATCAGAGCCAAAGGAGCTTCTTGGATAAGAAGCAAAACATCTTCAAAGAAAAACAAGGAAGCCCAGTTGCCTCATGAAAAAGCACCTTTGGGACAACCATGACCTGAATGAGAATCTCCATTGCCAATTTTTAAAATACAACACATAATTAAACTTTGGAATTTGCTACCATGGGATGTTGTGCAAGTTGCTAGCTTGGCTGGCTTAAAAACAAATGTTGGATCAATTCATGGAAATCATGGGGAGCAATAACTTTTAGCCTTAATGCAGTGTCTGGCTTTGAAGGCCATCAGCTGGAAGATTAGTGGGATTCCTTGTGTAGCTGTTTGGTCACTGTGAAAACAGTCTGATGGGCTATCTTAGTGTTGGCAAACCTTTTCAGCACTGAGTATGTGCATGTGCGCAGGCACACGCCGGAAACCGGAAGAGCAGTCCATGTGCACACTGGGAAGATTATTTTCCGGTTTCCAGTACACGCATGCTCATGGGGCATCTGGTCTTTGTGCGCACATGCACACCAGAAATCAGAAGACCAGGTGGCCAATGTGCATGTGCAAGCTGGAAACCGGAAGATCATCTTCCCAGCACGCGCACCCGGCGGCTGTTCTTCTGGTTTCCTGCGCTCCCATGCATGTGAAGACCAGTTTGCCAGCACACCGGAACCCGGAAGTGCAAAAGGTGATGACTCTGTGTGCCACTTCTGGCAGGCGTGCCAGAGGTTCACCATCACGGGGCTATCTGGTCAATGGGTCTGATCCAACAGGGCACTGCTTATGTTCTTATGTTAAATGAAATAATTTACTGATAGAAAAGGGTGAATCAAATGTCTCTCCTAAAGCTGTGTAAACTCATTACTCATTATTTCAATGAGTAAACAACAGCCATCTCAAATATTTACAAATTGTACAATCCACAATCTGAAGGGATGCTACTATTATCAACCTTGGAATGGAATGGTTCAGATTCATTTCATTTTGTTCATTCACCTGCCCTCTCTTTCCAAATACATTATAAAAAAGAGTACTGGAAGGTTAGTTGCTAAACCTCTCTGTTAATCAAATGTTACTACATTAGCAGACACAATCTCTATCACCTTACCCGCCCATCTCAGACTGAGGAGTAGTTTTGGTAATAACAATAGTTTTCCCCAATTTGGATTCCAGATCCACTTTGTAGTCTCGATGCCGCAGAAGCTCACGCTTGATAGGCTGCACTGGTTTGCCTAAAATATAAATTAAAAAAATTAATGAGGATAGACAGACAGAGAAATAAAATGATTTGCTATACCCTTGAAATATAAAACCTTCATTTTAGTCAGTAAATATTTTTTCTTCTATTGCCCAAGAAAGTTCTTCACTTAATTTTAATTCCCCCAACTCTTAAGATCAAATAAACCTAACTTCTTAATTTCTTGAATATGAGTAAACAGGAAATAATTTTTTACAATTTTTAAAAGAACATAACATGAAGTGTCTAGCTGTCTGTCTAGCTAGCTAGATGTGTATCCATGTATTATGCCGCCCATCTCCCCTACAAGGTGACTGTGGGGAGCCAAACCTTCCCTCTGAAATGTTGTCTTTTGCATCTCATTCTACAAACTGAATTAGCAACTACTAATGAAATGGAGACATGCACTGCATAGTCAGCATACTACTAACCATCTTTCTTCTCTCTTTCCTCTGTAAGCCGTTTCTCTGCAAGCTTCTCATATTCATCTTTGTCCCACTTTCGGCGGAAGTCTAAGTTTTTAGCCTATGATTGAAAAAAATGTAATATTTCAGTTAACAAAAAAGGTCTGGTGTTGACAATAATATGAATTATTGGCTTGTAGGAGACTCATTTTCTCTAAAAACTCTTACACAGGAAAAGCATAGGCAGGCAATGTTTATACAGAAAGCATTAAACTCAACTATTATATGCTACAGGCAAATTCTAAAAGCTACAGAACTGAGAAGGTCTGATAAGGAATAAAATTTTCTTTAAATTTCAACAGCTGAATTCCACAAGGATCAGCAATCTCTTTAGGCACTATGCATACGTGGTGAAATTTTAGGTTATATCAATAAAAATATCCATTCTAAATCATGAGAAGTAATAATTCCACTTTTTCTGTAGCCAAAGTCCATCACAGCCCAGCATCTTAAGTGGTCACAAGAGAGGACTAACAACAGCTATGATTATAGTCTTCAAATGTCTGAAAGGATATCATTCAGAAAAAAAGTCTAGCTCTCTCTTTCTCAAAAAGGAAGGCTGTTTAACCTTGGAGTTCCATATGTGCCATTTAGAAGCATGATGATACCCACAACTGCTGATACACTCGTCTTATTAATATTCTTACAAGAATACTTTTGTTTTACGAGAAAAGACCATACCATTCCTGACTAAAATAAATACTAGCCTATGGATACAATTACTATACCAAGAAGGTAGAAACTGCTTATTAAACACAGAAATAAAGGCAGCAGATATCTGATAAGTGAAGTATTTATATAGCTTTAAGAAAAATACAGGGAATTACAACCAAAATGAAAATATTGTCATTAAATGCAAGAGGGAAAAAGCAATAGAAGTACATTTGGAGAGGAGGAGCGCTGATGTCGCGACGGCACGACGTGCAATCTTGGTGCTCCGAGATCGCAGTCGAATTTCTGCCACTGGATGGTCCATCTCAGTGGTGGGTTTCAAAAATTGTTCGAACCTACTCTATGGGTGTGGCCTCCTTTGTGGGAGTGGCTTGCCACCCATGTGACCAGATGGGAGTGGCTTGCCGCCCATGTGACCAGATATGAAGATGCCGATGACACTTGTCAGAACCACCTTAAATTACCTCACACACAGTACTGGCATGCATAAGAATATGATGTAAACTTGATTTTTAAAGGGCATCTTTGGTTTGCGTTAAAACAACTTCAACACAGGCAATGTTCTGATTGCACCACAAACGCAGTAGTCATCCTTACCTTTCACAGAGGCACTGAGTTGTATAAATATGAGCATGATAGTGTAGAATAATCATATCCAAGGACCAGTGGTGGGTTTCAAAAAATTTTGGAACCTCTTCTGTAGGTGTGGCCTGCTTTCCGGGTCCACTTGTGGAACCTCTTCTAACCGGTTCGGTAGATTTGACGAACCGGTTCTACCGAATAGGTGCGAACTGGTAGGAACCCACCTCTGGTCCATCTGGACCTAAACCGTCCCAAGCTGGCTTCTAAAAATCATCTATTTCTAGATGCTCATAAATCCTTTGCTTGATTATCTTATTCAAGATTTTGTCAGATACATGATCACCACCCTCCTGATTCATTCAATTCAAGGCTCAAATGTTAAAAAGCAGCACAATACTTTCTAAACCTTGTAACAGAAATAGTACCATCAGTTCATAGTAAGCAGGCATTATTTTTTTTAAATAACAGAACTGAGTACTTTTGCTTACCTAGCACATGCATTAATTTTTCTGTTCAGTGTGTAAAAATCAACTACTGCATGTGCATCACATGCTGTTTTTGTACCAGACATTGAAGAAAGAGCTGAGATCAAGATATCCTTTGGCAAACAATCCCTTACTCTGAAAATCCATCCCTCTGGCAGCTCATCTAAATAACTCAGAGGTTCTGATCAGATGAGCACTGATGGTTAAGGATGATATGCGTAATTTATTATTTTAATATTAATCATAAGGAGGAAAAATAGCTTGCTGTTTTCTTATACTTTGTTAATTTGCTTTGAAAAATATTAATTTCTATTATTACTCAAATTATTGTCACCTACCTAGAGCATGAGGAGTTTCGCTTCCAGGATATCAGTAGCAGCTCAGAAATCTCAGTAAGATAATTTCCTTCCCCTGCAACCTACCATAGCTCAGCAATATATTTCCATGCATCAGTTTCTATTCTGGATCCCTTAGCCCAGTGGTTCTCAACCTTCCCAATGCTGCAACCCAGTTCCTCATGTTCTGGTGACTCCAACCATAAAATTATTTTCGTTGCTACTTCATAACTGTAATTTTGCTACTGTTATGAATTGTAATGTAAATATCTGATATGGAGGATGTATTTTCATTATTATAAATTGAACATAATTAAAGCATAGTGATTAATCTGCCAATCTTGGTTTGGGAGAAGATCAGCCTAGCTGGGATTTTCCAGGATAAAACAACCTGCCTGCCTGCCTCCAGCAGCAGTTTGTGGTTTACATGAGTTTCACTTTATTAAGTTTACTTTTTAACATTCCGTTCCACCCATCCACCTACCTACCCAATTTGTTTTCTTTCTTTCTTTCTTTCTTTCTTTCTTTCTTTCTTTCTTTCTTTCTTTCTTTCTTTCTTTTTCTTTCCATTCCTCCCTCCCTTTTCTTCTTTCTTTCTTTCCATTCCCTCTCTTTTCTTTTTCTTTCTTACTTTCTTTCTTTCTTTTCCTTTCTCCTTTTTCTCTTTCTTTCCATTCCTCCCTCCCTTTTTTCTTTCTTTCTTTCCATTTTCCCTCCCTTTCCTTTCTTTCTTTCTTCTCTTTCCATTCCCCCCTCCTTTTTCTTCTTTCTTTCCATTCCTCCCTCCCTTTTCTTTCTTTCTTTCTTTCTTTCTTTCTTTCTTCTTCCTTCCTTCTTTCTTTTTTTCACGCAGATTAAGAAGTTGCCCTTTAAATGGGATTTTAAACGGAGGCTTAAGCTTCATCGAACTGGGCTTCCATCCTGAGTGGAATTCCTCGGGAGAGAAGGAATGGGTGGGCAGGGCCTGTCCTCCCTTCCAGCCTCTCCTGCCAGCCCTTCCCAGGGGCCAAAAAGCCTCTGAGCTCAGTTTAGCCCACAGGACAGGACCGGCGGCAGGGGTGGCAAAGGCAGCGTCCAGGCCCTAGGTGGCTTGAATCCCGGCATGCGCCTGTCTGGGCGAGAGCCCATCCCGCCGGCTGAAGCGGGTGGCCCAACTGCCCCGCTGGTCTCCTGCTCTCCGGGCACCTTCAAGCTCCTGTGCAGACAGCTGGGCTGAAGCGGCACCGCCGACCATGCTCGCTTTGAACTTCCGTTGGAGCCGAAGCTGATCTGCCACCCAGAAGAACCCATCTCTCTCCTCCTTCAGCGCCTCAGCCTTTTCCTAGCATGGAGACCAGGCAGGGTGGCTTCTAGGTTGCGCCGGAGCTGGGAGGAGGCTGCTTCACCACCCGGCGCTCTTCATGCACCTGCTGCTTCAGGACCCGTTTCTGAGCATGAGCGACGCCAGTGGAGGTGGATGGTCTTAGGCAACCCTTGTTAAAGGACCCTCAAAGGAGTCACAACCCACAGGTTGAGAACCACTGCCTTAGCCCAACACACAGAATGCAATTATGAAGAGACTTGATAAAATAGCAACTGATTTCAAATATCCCGTTTACTTTGGGATTGGGGGGTGAGAGAGGAAAGGTGCCTTTGAAACACTGTTGACTCCTGGCAACTGCTTGGACTAATCCCGGCAGTTCTCCTGGCAAGATTTTTCACAAGTGATTTGCCATTGTCTCTTTCCTAAGTCTGTGAGACTTCCTAAGCTCAAGGTCACCCAGCTGGCTCTATGCCTAAGTCAGGACAAAAACTCATGGTCTCTTCGTTTCCAACCTGATATTTTAACCATTCCAACACACTGGCTCTCACTTTTGCTTTATCAATAAGCATTGATAAGCATGATAAACTTTCTTTAGTTCTTTCTTTAAACATTATTTATTTTCTACGCTAAAGAAATTATACAGAAAATGCCTAAAAACATTATAGGTAGTCCTCGGCTTACAACCATTCATTTAGTGATTGTTATTGTACGTTTCTTGTTATTATTTTTCCTTCTAAAAGATTTCAATTTGTTTTTCAATTGAATTGTAGATCTTATATGTTACATTAAAGGTGGAAAAATCTGAAGTGATACTTGGTCTAATTTTTTACTAATTTTCAAAAATTTGGCATTTTAACAAAGGTGTGTAGACTCTTCATCTCTCTGTATATATGGCATTGGTTTCTTATTCTGGTCTATCTTGTTGGGCTGACATCAATCTTGTAAATTTCAAAGTGCTTCCTCAAGTTATTTTCTTCAACTGGAGTTCAAGCCCTGCTTATCTGAATGCTGCCACAGTAGCAGCTCTCCCTTTTGTCCTTCATAGTCATTGCCTATCCATCTATAGTATCTAAAGTTATCTGGACTAACATTAAAAGACATTTTGAGGATTACAGGTTTATGGAAGTTGAGGCATAAACAAAAGCAAAGTTGTTTTTATATAGCAAATAGTCAGCTCTAAACCATACATACCTGGAATTGTACTACAGTATTTTAACTTGTTCTATTATTATATGTTCACACATATTCTCTTGTAACTTGATTACAAGGTTTTTTTCATTATCAGTTCAGTGAATCTGATCATCACTAAACAACTAATAGTGTCTTGTAGTTGATCATGGTGTCACAAGGATATTTCTATTTATGTTAACTGACTCCAACTGAGACAGATTAGCATTAAAGAGCCACCAGCAAGATGATTTCTGTATGTGGCTTTTTAGATGTTGATTGGGGTGTTGATATGGGGCTTGCTTTTAAGTCATTAGCTGGTGTTTGATTGTACTGCCCACCCATCACCTTCTAAATACTTGATATGCTGGTGGTAAATCAGTACACCTGTTGACTGACAAAGGGCCTGTTTACCAGGCCTTCAATCTCTTTCTTGGCTGTTTTTGTGCCTGCTTATCCAACAATCTGCAAAACTGAATGTGTGTCCTTGTTCATTGCAGTGTGAGGCTACCAATGAGTTTAGGTCTTCTCGTCTGATCGCTTGTTTGTGTTCTTGCAATCTGGTGATTACATAGTTACAGGGGCAATCCATGCAGGGAACAAAAACAGCCAGGGAAGTGACCAAAGCCTTGGAAACAGGACTCTCGTCAGGGCTCCAGCATGAGTCCAAAAGCTCTAGTCCTGGTGACTGACTCAGATTGGATCCTGCAACATTATCCGGGGACATGTATGTTTTTCTTCATTCATGAGTACTATCTATTGTTCTACTAAAGTTAAATTGTTTATTTTATTATGGAGCTGCATGATACACTAAAAATACAGACAGTCCTTGACTTACAACCACTCATTTAGTGACTGGTTGAGTTATAATAGCATTAAAAGAGAGACTTGTGTCTGTTTTTCACTCTTACAATCATGGCAGCATCCTCAGGATCACATGATCAAAATTTGGATGCTTGGCAACTGGCATATATTTATGAAGGTTGCAGTGTCCCGGAGTCTTGTGACCACCTTTTGCATCCTTCTGATTAGCAAAGTCAACAAAGAAGCCAAATTAATTTTACAACCATATTATTAACTTAACAATTGAAATGATTCACTTAACAACTGTTGCAAGCAAGGTTATAAAATGGGACAAAATTCAATTTACAACTGTCTTGTTTAGCAATGGAAATGTTGGGCTCAATTGTGATCATAAGTCAAGGACTGCCTGTAAGACATGTTGGTTGCCAAATGGAGAATTCTTTATATTAGGTTCTTGTTCCTAACATCCAGACAGTTCTAAGATGAGAATAGATATCAAACAGCCTCCAAAAACCATCACTTTTTCAGAAACTGGGTGCATATTTTAACATGATAAACCAGTTCAGTGAGGGGAGAATGCATGCTATTCATAAATTTTATGTCTCAAAGCATCAACATTTTCGTATTTTCTTTTCCACAATTAATTATTGAGTGCACAGAAATGAGTTTTCAATTGAAAAGGGTATACTAAAATCAAAGTTTCCTCCTACTTTTATACAGCCGAAAACCTAAAACAGAACCAGTGCAAATTCTACCAAAAAGAGCCCCAAACAGCTTAAAACCCTGTTTCATTTATTTCTGGGGCCTGCTAAGCAGTTTCAAACCTGTCATAACTAAATCACGGCTTATTTTTTTCCAGGAAGAATAATAAAGATGATTTACAAGGCAAAAATTAATAAGGTGGCAAGGAGGGTATTTCCAGATTGAACTACACTGAAGCAATACTATAATAAATCAAAGTTTCCCATGCCTGTGAGAAAGCAATTTACTAGCTGCTTCACTTTTCTCCTAAATAATAAAAAGAAGCTGTAGTCTTTTGAAGGTCCTTTAGCTGTATTCCTAAACTAAGCAGGTAGAAAGGAATTAAATTCAACTACTCACTTGTCAAGCTTGTAATTTCAAAAAACTTTTCCAATGTAATCGAAAGACCGGTTTGTTGGAAATCACAACAGCATTTCATTATAGGCTTAGCAGCCACAGCCATACAGCAATAATACAGAAATGGTTTACCAATTCCTGATTCTAGATGAGATTTTGGAGGTTGTTCCCTAGCTAGGTTGCCTCCCTCACACATGCATGTCCTCCATGAAGGAGATCAATAAATCAAAAAATACTAAAACAAAAAACTGTCATCAGATATTTTACAGATTAAAAATATTTTAAGAAAGTCATGTAGATATTCATGAAGGTTGAAGTTAAAAGTGTTGGACGAAACCAGTCCAACAAGAATACTCGTCAATTATTAGACACAGAAACTACTTGGACATTGAAATAATCACTTTCTTTCAACCTCTCTATCTCATAGGATTGTTATGGAGAAAACAGCATTATGTACATTGGCTTGAGTTATACAAAATAAAGGCAGAATATATAACTAATGAATGGCTATCAATAAAATCACGGAAAATGCAGTGGTAAGATAAAAATACATAAATAAAACCATGGAAGAAGAGTGAAAGAGGGAGGTGAGATTAAAGGAAGATAGAAAGACTACCGCAACTCTTTACAAATGTTACTTTAAACATTTGTAAAGCAAGAATACATTCAGAAACAAATTCCACTGAAAATTGAAGGACAGCACCATGTACTGAAGAAATATTGACTGAAACATTTAAAACAGCAAAAAAAAAAGAGGCACTTAGTTCTTTAGCTCTAGGTCAACAAATATGGAACAACACTGTGTAAATGATTGGAAAATATCAGTGTGTTATATTTATGCTAAAGAAGTAAATACTTTACATAGCAGAGGCACATTGAAAAAACTGTTTATACCAATTTCAGGCCCAGCCAATTCTGTTCATATTTATTTATTCACATTATAGAGTTGGAAAGGGAATTTTATCTCCTTAAGTGTGTGTGGGGTGTGTGTGTGTGGGGGGGGGGGGTGTTGTGAATTCAATCCTGACCAGCTCAAGGTTGATTCAAACATCCATCCTTCTAAGGTCAGTAAAATGGGGACCCAGATTCTTGGGGACAATATGCTGACAATAAACGGCTTAGAGAGGGATGTAGAACCACTAAGAAGCAGTATATAAGTCTAAGTGCTATTGCTATTGCAGCTTTTTATTGCTGTAGGCCACCTGGTGTCACTGTCAGTTGGGTGGCCGTATGGACTTATTTAATAAACATCTTCTGCTTGGTGATTTGTAAGAGGAGAATTATGTTAATCTATGGTGGAAAATATCAGGAGTATGGTAGAACCTCTTCCAAATAACTAATTTTATTTAAAAATCTAAGTATTTGTAAGTTCCAGCTCACTTTATCAGATGCAGAGTGGTCAGTCCGAGGACGGACTGGTGCAGAAAATCAAGTTACACTACTTCTGACAGATAACTATTTATCCTCTTCCTGAGCTTATTACACAAATTTCAAACTAAGTCTTAGGAGTAAAACTGAGGAAACTGGATATAAATTTGCCTTTACAAAAAAGAGGGGTAATAGAAGAGCAAGTACTTCTTCAAGTACATGAAGAAGTACTACAACTTTCTGTCTATTACAGGTAGACCTTGCTTAACAGCTGCTCTATTTAGCGACCATTTAGTGACCATTCTGAAGTTACAACTCCACTTTATGGCAAGTGGTCCTTGCAAAGCATCCCTGTGGTCATCTGAACAAGATTCAAACACTTTGCAAACAACAGGCATTTACAACTGTTGCAGTATTCCACTGTCATGTAATCAATTTGTGTATTTTACAGTTGATTTCTGACAAGCAGAATCAATGAAGAAGCTGGCAGTAAAATTGCAAGTTGTGATGTCTAGCTTAAGAACAGCTTAAGGAGAAACTTCCAGTTGTACTTCCCGAGCCATCGGAAGCCTGGTCCGCAAACTCCGCAACCACCTCCAACCTCTCCTTATCGGAGGGTCCAATTTTGGACCATAACCACTCTGGAGGAGTAGCGAAGCAAAGGGGGACCATCTCCCCTCCCTGACTAGGAAAGCCCCCTCAGCCGACAACAGAGACCAGCGGCAACAAACATGGCTGCCATCAAGCCGAAGGCAGCCTGAAAACCTAGGACTGTGAGGAGTAGAGAAATGAGTGGCTTGTGAACTGGTAAGAGAATATTTTTTGTTGAAAGGTGACCCTGAGAAATTCAAGGGGAAGCATATTGGAACTATTGGCTAGCGGTGGAATAAGCACTTTAAAAAAATCAGAAGATTTAAGAAGACTTTTTAAAAAAAAGAAAACGAAGGAAAACTGAACTCTCAAAGTGAAGGCATGGTATTGAAAAGGTATTTTAAAAAAATAAGGGAATTCTATCTGGAGCTTATTTTTTATAATTATAAATGTTGCCCTTCTACTGGATTTATAATTTAAAATAATTAAAATTGGATTATCAGCATTACGCAAAGAGGCAGTGCCAAGTTGAATTTTGAGCACCATCTGCTGCTAAAAAGAGAGCTGTACAACTTTGGGATCTTTTACATTTAAGTAAAGTATTTACTTAAAGTATTTAAAGTATTTACTTTAAAATTACTGTATACAATAAACAAGACCTTTAGCCAAGTGATCCTGAATATTGAGAAAATTAAAGTAGTTGGAAGAGGCGTGGACAAATCCCTGGTTTCTTTTCTTAAATTGGATTGACTGAAAAATGGAAGCAAGTGGAAACAATGAAATGGAGCTGATGTACAGGACATTAAAGATTTTATAAAAGAACATCACAATGAGATGAAGGAAAAATTGGTTGTATAGATCAAAAAATGAAAAATATAATACAAAGAATAACAAGTAAAGAATAGGACAATGAGGAAAGAATGGAATCACTAGAAAGAGCAGAGGAGACAGTAGACTCAGGAAATCAACAAGAAGAAGACAACAAGAAGATACTGGTAAAATTGATGGTGAATAAGGGATTAGAACAGAAAGGAAATATTCTAAAAGATGTGAAAAGGAAATGGGAGAATCAGGAAGACCACTGGAGAAAAGAAAAAGGGGTTAGAATACGTAGCCATAGAACTACAGTGGGGGGAAAGAGCGAAGGGCATAATTATAATACAGATTCAAAAGTAGGTGAAATAAAATAATTAAAAGAAGTGTATGGGAGACAACCCTTCCCCCCCAAAAAAAGAAGATTAAAAATTTGGATTTGGATGAAAGATGCGGGGAAAAGGGGAAAAGGAATGTAAAGCAAAATACTTTATGAAAGTATTTTAACAATGTGTATGGATATTAGAATTATATGTTGGATAACTACTTTGTATTTGGTGTAAGAGATAAAAATCATTTTTGAATATATATTAGTAAGGAAGTAATGTAATGTATATTATTATTAGAATTATATAGGTGGAAAAATACTTTGTAAATTAGATAAACGGAATTTGTATAAGGGCATTATCAAATATGTATAAAAATATGGTCAACAGTGAAAAGCTAGGATTAAGTAATTTGAGATTAGACAAAGAAAACATATTTCAATGAAAACAAGAGTGTTAATAGCAGAATCATAAGGATTGAAGGGTTGGGAAAATTTTAATAGGTTAAAATGTGATTGAATATAATTAAATGCTTGAAAGATCATGAATGATGTTAGAAGTGCATATTGAAATATTGAAAAAGGAAAAAAAGAAGGATCACATCTTTGAATATTAGAATGATAAGGGAAGGAGAGAAAAAGGGACTAAAATAGAGGTAGAAATAAGAGGGGGGAAACAGTAAAAAGAGATGTTAAGATGATACAACATATGGCAGAACTATGAGAAGGTTTAAAATTGAAGGATGATAGTAGAAGTTATGTGTTGGTAAAACTAAAAAGGAAAAGGAAATGTAATTATTAGGAAAAATACAGTTATGTTTATTTGTATTGAACTATATGACACCAAGGAATCAAACTATTCACGCAATGAGATGTATCAAAAAAAACTTTTTAAAAAAAGAACAGCTGTAGCAGCAGAAGTGACACTTAAAGTAGTGGTAGGTTGCCAATTTTTTTACTACTGTTTTGGGCGCGCTACCACAAGTGCCGCTTGGCAGGTGGGCGAAGCCTCCCACCACTGCTATTACCAGTTCGCCTGATCCAGACCGAACTGGGAGCAACCCGCCTCTGGTTGTAGTCCCTCAGTCACATGTCTTGCTTAATGGTAGAGTTGCTTAGCAAGGGAGTTCTGTTCCCAATGGTGCTTAAACAAGAACTATCTGTATCCCATAATGAAGGGTAGAGAACAATGGCTTTAAGTTGCAAGAAGAGAGATTCTAGTCATTATAAACCCAAAGGTGCTTTTTCAATTATGACCTGGATGACTGAGAATCTCCGTAGACATTTAGTCATTATTAAAACCTTCCAAATAAAAACTGTTTGATTATAGTACCAAATAGGAATGAATTCTTCTTCGGTGGATCTATTCAATCAGAAACATCTCTTGGAATGCTTTAAATTTTAAGCCCTATGAACTGTACTTCATAGCCAGAGGACATATTTTATATTCACTACTTCTTTGTCGCCATGCACTCAAGCGGCACGCTCACTCTTCCATCTCACATCTGCATTAACATTTATTGTGCACCCAGATTCAGGAACTATATAATTTGCATCTCATCCAATTCTCTATATCGGCCAGGAGGAAAAATAAATCTATGGTCAGTATGATTGGCCTGCTTTTCAAATTTTCACCACTGTGTGGTTAAAAGTCATGATTTTCAGCTCCACCAAAGTCATATACTTTTCCAACTCCATAGCAGAAACAGAGGCAGCAGATAAAGTTAATATAGAATATATCACTTGTTATCTGTTGATCACAAGGCACTGAAATCTTGCTGGACTGAATAGTGGCAGCTTTACTTCAGTCTTTCTAAGATTTTCGTCATTCCAAATAAGTGAAGGTTTTGAGAGTACACTAGAACCTCAGGTCAAAATTGCTTCTGACCATGACCAAATCAGGTGCCTACCAAAAAATCCGCTAAATGCTTCACTCTGGTCGCGAACACATCCTCGGGTGACAATGAAACACACCGTGGCAATTCCCCCTTCTGCCCCATTTTTTTGGGGGGGAGGGAGGTACATGCATGCACAGTCTTGCTTGCTTCCAGTCACAACCAAATTGGGTTGTCACCTAAGTCCTGGAACAGATTACAGTCATGGCCGGAGGTTCCACTATATTAAGTATTTTGTTTTAGTGAACTACAGAATCAGATAAAAATTGAAGATCTTTTAAATTAAAGTTTGCCTTAAATCATTTTTTTAATGAGTGAATCTTAACATTTTCTTAAAGTATTGTTTAGCAAAATAAGTAACATATAAATTTGATAAAAATATTTTATGTTATTATTATAAAGGATTTCAAGCGATAGCTATCCAGCTTATGGTTGAACACATAAAGTATTACTTTAGCTATATTCCATTACCATGCTTACTAACCACAAGAGATAAAAGGAACTGTGATATATATTTATTTGATGAACATATGTAGCTGCCCATCTCACATTCAGGACTCTGAGCACCATGCAAACTTAAAAAACAAAACTGTAAAACCAAATAACAAAAATAATTAAAAACCATTACAAATAATCTATGGGATAGCACACTATTTCCTTAGCAATACAGACAACTTCGCAGGCTTAATATGAGTGTTTTTAATTTATTTATTAAATTTATATGCCATCCATGTCACTATACATAGTTACAGTATCCCTAAGCCAGATACCAAAGTCATGTTTTCAGGCTCTTCCAGAAAACCAGCAAAGTTCAGGCCAATCTAACCTCAGACGGAATGATGCTCCAAAAGATGGGTACTGCATCAGAAAAAGCTCTCCTGGATCTCATCAGATGACATTCCTTTGTGGATAGGACCTGCAACATGTCCTTCCTGCAGGATCTGATGGGATGGGTGTTATCTCTTTTGGAAGAGGCAGTCCCTCAAATAATCCAGTACCATGCTATGTAGAACCTTATTGGTCACATTATCAGTACCTTGAATTGAACCCAGTAGGAAACTGGTAATCAATGTAGCTCATGGAGGTGTAATGTGTTCTGATTTAAGTGCGCACATATACAGTATGCCAAAGGCAAGGGAATGCTATTAACTTCCCACTGAAGATAACAGTGGTACCTATTAATATATTCACATTTCAATGCTTTCAAATTGCTAGGTGGGCAGGAGCTGGGGTAGGAACAGGAGCTCACCCCGTCATGCAGCGCTCAGCTCTCGAGTCTAGGCTGCCAGCTTTCTGGCTGACAAGCTCAGCATCTTTAAACCACTGAGCCATCACAATCCCTTACAGTACTATACCTAGGGTGGCTAAAATCCTTTGAAACAATTGCTTCCCAAAGTGTAGAAGCATGCACATAGCATATTTCTTTGCATCAATGAAGAGGTAGTTGTTCTAGGCTCATGTGGTTACTTCATACTGCTCTTGGTGTCTGCATATGTGTGTACAAGCAGGGCCATTATGCATTGGTAAGCCTAAAAAGATACATGTGCCATCTAGAAATAGACTGCTTATTGAATACTAGGTGTAAGTTATGATTTTGTTCAACTAAAAACTGGTCTCCAAATATCTTAGTATTTTTTTGTCTTCTCATTCTACAATATCCTTTTTGAGATAAAATGAGCAGAGAGCACACAATGATCCTATTCATGTTATTTTCCAACCTTTTTGGTACTGCATATAGACTGATAATGTAATTATTTCTGTGGCTTCATAATGTTTGAACCCAATTCCTATTATCATTTTTTTTTTTACCTAATACAATATGCCAACTCTATGTACCTTTACAGGTACTCCTTGACTTATGATCACAATTGAGCCCAAAATTTTTGCTGCTAGGTGAATTTTGCCCCATTTTACAGCCTTTCTTGCTACAGTTGCTAAGTGAATCACTGTAGTTGTTAAGTTAGCAACATGTTTAAGTGAATGTGGTTTCCCCATAGACTTTGTCAAATCACAAAAGGTGATCGATCACGTCACCCCAGGACACAGCAACTGTCATAAATAACAGTCAGTTGCCAAGCATCCAAATTTTGATCATGTGACCCTGGGGATGCTGCAATGGTCGTAAGTGTGAAAACAGTCATAAGTCACTTTTTTCAGTGCCATTGTGACTTTGAAAAGTCACTAAATGAACTGTTGTAAGTTGAGGACTACCTGCATTTATTCTATAAATTATGGTTTAAAAATTTAGCTTAGTGCCCTGTTCAAGCGTATGTCTATAATAAGAAGTGAACTCACTATGTGGCTAATGTCATACTTGAAATCAACAGGAAAGTACCTGAAAGTAAAATTGCCAATGACCTTACATAAACCTGTGTACGTATAAAGTGATATCCAATAAAAGGATATTCATAAGCAATAAAATCAAGTTGTTTGCACAAAACTCATTTAAAATTAAAAAATTCGCCATCGGTGGAGTTAGCATCCAAGAGTTAGTATGCAACCATGAAGTCTGCGACCCTTTAAGTCTCCTTTAACGAAGGAAGCTATCACCATTATCGTCTTATCCTGGGAGCTTCCCGATTTCCGTCCGTGAGGCCACTGTGTCACCCCAAATGCCGGTGCGACTATGGCCAAGCCCACGGAGGCTCCTCGGGGTCCCAGCTACACAATGCAGAGAAACACAGCCAAACCTATCAAGAGTTGGGACTTTCTCTTACGGCCTTTAAAAACAGGAGGCGCTCCAGATCTCTGCTGATGAAATTATACGGAGGACCTTAGCAACTCTGCGTTATGATTCTCAGCATATGAGCTAGAACAGAAACCGTATTTTCCCTTCTTTGGGGGAATAAAACACAAACCTATCACCTACCCCGCTGCTCGACGCCATCTTGCCTCTGAAGAGTCCGGAAAGCCGGAAAACGACGCGACCGCCTCCCCCCGCCCCCAACCCCGCCGCCCAGCGCTCGGGAAAGGCCGGCTCCGAGGCGTCGGAAGGGCTTTATGGCTGTAAAGGGAAGTGGGGAGGAAGGTTAGGCGGGCCCCGGGCTTTTTTCAAAACGACCAGGAGCTTCTTCGCCCCCGGTAGCGCCTTTCTGCTGGTCGGATGCTCCGAAGTCGAAACCTGGAAGCTGAAGGAACGCGGGCTACGCGGTTTGTTTTTACTTTATGCTTTAAGCCCAGCCTCTAGTAGTTGCAAACCTTCAGACGATTGTGTTTGTTCACGTATTCACGGCACGTGTTATTTCTTAGTCTCAGAAGAAACAGAGGAGTTAAACAGAAAAGCGTGTCAGAAGACCGCAGCAGGATGGGTGAAATGGTTAATTTACCGCAGTATTTCTCAACTTTGGTGACTTAAAGATAGGAGGACTTCATCTCCCAGAATTGCCCTGCCAGTCTGCTGCCTGGGAATTCTGGGCGCTGAAATCTACCTATCTTAAAACTTTTCCAAGGTTGAGCAAAACTGGTTTATCCTTTTAAATCCGTGACCGAGAAAGTGAAAACGATTTACTTCCGGTGAGGAATATACCGTCATCATATGAAGTTGACCTAAACTTTTTTTTTCTTCGAGGCGGACTTTCTTATTGGTTTAGGCAATTTCTTTGAACAATTCGTGCACTTTATGGGAACTTTAGAGAATTGGTGATATGGTAAGGAAATTCTTGCTTGCTTAGAATTTTTTATCTGGACAGTCCTTTGTCGTTTTGTGAAACGGTGGTTTAACTTTTCAAAAAATGCATTTGGCCGTTAGCAGCCACTCTTGTGATGCAAAATTCGTGGGATATAGCACGCTCCTGGGCATGATTTTTCCTTGGAGAAGTAATTTCAATGGATCTTTTCTCTTCCTGTGTCTAAAGTATATTTCCTGCTTCAAAATGGCAGGAAATCCCGCCCTTCATTTTTATCAATAGAGGCTGGGTGGGCTGCAACAAAGAAGTTAGGGACTTTGAGTTACTCATCTCCTTAGTATTGGCAGTAGGAGTGATAGTTATACCAGACTTAAACTCTACTGTGTCATAAAGTTTATTGTGTGGTCCTTATGCTAATCATATCATGACCTAATCTTTCTAACAGATTCTTATACCTCTTAAGCTCTATAGTTGAAGAGTCAAGAAGTTATGCCTGTGATCAATGAATGCAAATGTTGTCTCCCAGGCTTTATTTTGCTCTGTAATTATGTTGCATTTTTGCTGTAGTACTAAACATTAGGCCAATATGATTTCTTCATTAAGGGATTTATCTATTATTTCTCTCCTTTTCTCCATTTTCTTTGCATGTCTTCTGTGTAGATAATAATTATCTAAAATTTCCAACATGCACTGGATCACTGTTTTAAGAACTGCTTCCTTTCGAACACAGCACTTGCCTGTACAGTTTAGCATCCTACGTGTGTTTTCCAGTCATCTTCCAAATCAGGTGTGTCTCATTTAGCATTCTCCTTAGTATAGTTTGTTTATGCACTTAGAATTCTAGAATTAATTTGATCCATGGCTCTGTTGATTAACCGAGAACTAAATCAATTGGAAATGCTGGAATTGAAAAATATTTATATATTTTTATCTATCCTTCATCCACTTTTAAGTGCAGCCCTTTCTTAATCTGTAGATGCTAAATAATGAATAATGCTTTATGTATTACTTTCAATTTAAAAGATGCCATATAGCTAGATTGCTCTTTGCTAGATTACATGTGGAGTTCTTTAATCAAATAAGCCTGTGCTAGGTCAACAATCATCTCAGTTAGTATTACAAAATTACTTCAACATGTTTAGGAGGCTTGTTAACAATATTTAAGTTAAATATAATATCATATGCCAATTTTATTAATACATACCTTAGCACTGTAAAAAAAAATTAATGGAAGAGATATTCTCCTGAGTAGGCTCTGAGCTAATAGCTGAGAGAAATTCATGCAGTGAGTTTGCCTAGCTTATGGACAACAAGAACCTGTTTCCCATCTCAGTACCCATGCCAATCCTAAATTTAACCAATGTACCACACAGAATCAGAATAATCATTGAAAGTGCAGAAGTTCTTTCATTCTGTATTTTACAAGTTGAATTTTATGACAATAACAAGAACTAGAGGATCAATGCTATTTGTTTTCTTTATCATGTTTGTATTACTCTGCTCTTTCCCAGGCTACTGAAAATGCAGAAAAACAGCTATTACACCAGCAGAATGCTGGTACCTCAAAAGGAAACCTGATTCTCAAAGTTCCCAAGGTAATGCTGCATGGGGGTAATTTACTGTATTATTTTCCTCTCCAGGGTTTCTTGGAGTTAGCACTGATCAGTGAACTTGCACCTTTCCACATATGTTTTATTGTATGTGTATGTATGTATGTATGTATGTATGTATGTATGTTTGTTTGTATGGTTAGAAAGATAGATGTGTGTTTGTATGTGTATACACACACATATGTATATGCATACATACATGTATACACATAGATACACAGAGAGATATACACACATATACATACATAGATATAAATACATGCACACACACCTTCAGCTTTTTCAGTTTTATCCTCTCTTCCAAAAATGTTCATGTTCTAATCTAGACATATCAAACACAAGGCCTGTGGGCTGAATACGGCCCGCAATGGACCCAGATTTGGCCCACTGTGCTGCCCCAGAGACAGCAAGGGACCGGCCCCTGCTGCCCTGATCACAGCCCATCTGAGCCGGATGCTCCCCTGTTGTGCATATAGGAGGCAATGAGCGTGCAGGGGCTGACAATGTCAGAAGCCCACCGACCCCTCAACTGCTGCACTCTGGGGCTCTTCAGCTCACGCAGCACAGATGGAGGCAGGAGGCTGCGACAGTTAGGTCAGCCCTCCAAGCAGCAGGCGGAGGCGCCGGGGGGGAGGCATGTGATTTGGCCCGCCGGGCAGCTGACCATCCACCTGCTCTGTCCCACTGTCTGTCTTTGCTTGTGCCTCTACCTCCACCTGCTGTCAGTGTCGCTGGGATGGGGGTGGTGCCCTTGCCTGCCAACCTCGTTTTCCAGCTCT
Source organism: Thamnophis sirtalis (assembly GCF_051295495.1). Classification (NCBI taxonomy): domain Eukaryota; kingdom Metazoa; phylum Chordata; class Lepidosauria; order Squamata; family Natricidae; genus Thamnophis; species Thamnophis sirtalis. The sequence continues at coordinate 69,119,226 of NW_028261388.1, forward strand.
GCTACATACACGGGACAAGCCTTCCGCTCACCATCCCACCCGTGATGGCATGAGGCTGAGAAGGCAGGGACTGGCAATGACTGTGACCGGCTGGGCAGCCTCGCCGCAACCCCACCGTCTGTCTTTGCTCCTCTGGTGGCTCAGGCCCCAGCACCAACCCTGGTCCACCCCCTCTTCCTGCCAGAGACACCAGCATCCCCCACAGGCCTTCCCAGCAGAGGTGGTATTCAGCAGGTTCTGACCAGTTCTGGAGAACCGGTAAATGTCACCTATGACTGACCTGCCCCCATCTATTCTCTGCCTCCTGAGTCCCAGCTGATTGGAAGGAAATGGAGATTTTACAGTATTCTTCCCCTGGAGTTGGGTGGGAATGGAGATTTTACAGTATCCTTTCCCTGCTACACCCACCAAGCCACGCCCACAGAACTGGTAGTAATTTTTGAATCCCACCACTGCTGCCCGGTCCCCCGCAGGCGGCCCCCAACGCGAGCGATATTGAACTGGCCACACCCACCCAATCAAGCATGACCACCTGGCCACGCTCTCCCCGTCCTCCTGAGGGCAACCATAATGCTGATGCGGCCCTCAAAGAAATTACGTTTGACAGCCCTGTTCTAACCTCTTTGCCTTGTCTTGAACTCCTAGGGTACCAGGGATTTTAGCCCAAAGCAAATGGCTATCCGTGAAAAAATCTTGAGCACCATAATTAGTTGTTTCAAGCGTCATGGAGCAGTAACAATAGATACTCCTGTGTTTGAGCTAAAGGTGAGAATAAGTCAGTAATAATTTTGCTGTTGCTGATAAGGTTTTTGTAGCCTATTTCTTTGGACTAAACCAACTTTCTTAATTGTAATTAATTAAACTATATGCATGATTGAACATGGTGATGGGTGAGGAGAAAAGAAGGATGGTTTTGTTTTGTTGTTATTGTTGAATTCCTTTCGTTATGCTGCTACTTTGTTTTAAATAATGAAGTTTAGAACTAGAGATTAGGATAATTTCTTTAATGGAAATGTATTTGTTCTGTAGTGTCCTTATACAGGTAGACCTTGTGTTATGACTGTATTGGAGCCTGCCTGCCTACTTGTTACGGTCATAAATTGTGACAGTTGTAAAGTAGCCCAATCACATAACCGACCCAATTTTATGATTCTTTGTTGCAGAGGTCTTTAACACTGTAAATTCTACAGCGTCCCTCATTTTCGTCAAAATGTATTTTACAAGCAAAATCATAATGTTGGGAGTACATGAAATTCATCAAGTTGATTAGAATAATACTAGGAGATATTTCCAGCATACCCTAAGACAAATTTATCTTTTTCAAGTTTACAACATGAGGTGTTAAATAACTAAAAAAAGTTGAATGCAAGCCAAATAAATTTTATTTCTAAGGATAAAGTCATAATAAAATGTTTAATATCAATTTATGATTTTATAAAACGTTCTTACAATGAGGGTACAGCTATACTTTGTGTTTTGCAATAAAAATAGTAACTATAACCATGTATTTCAAACAGATCACTGTGCAATAGCATCTCTTCTACAGGAACATTTATGAGCCAACTACCTCTTTTGTTCCATCTGCTTAACAGCCCAGGAGATCACTTAACAGCTACAGTCAGGACTGCCAAGATGGCAGTCATTGAGTGAAGCAGTAACATAGACATCTTGTTTAATAACTGCTTTGCTCAACAACCGAGATTTTGGTCCCAATTGTGGCTGTAAGTCAAGAACTACCATATTTTTCAGAGTATAAGACGCACCTTTTCCCCCCAAAAAAGAGTCTTATACTCTGAATGTTGCATCAGCCATATCTGGGGGGAGGGGGGAAGGAGTTGGTGTGGTGACGGCAATGGTGGCAATGGCGACAATGGATGGCAACATGCAGCTGATTGGCAGTATTCTGGAAGGCTGATCCAACCGCCAATCAGAAAGGTGAACTTAAAACGATTCTGGGGAACCGGTTCCTATAAATTGAGGCAAACTGCCAGTTGAGGCATTAGCAGAGGAGCCCTGCCACACCGGACTTCGACTTCCTGCTGGACCTGCTCTGATCTTCCGCCCAGATGTCACCCGAGCCACCCCGCTGTTGGCTGAAGAGCCTGCCTCACCTGCTCCCGGGTGAAGCCAAAGCTGCTGCTGCCGCCTGGACACTGCCCAAGGAGCCTACCTCATCTACTTCTGGGTGAAGCCAAAGCCGCTGCCCGCCGCTGCCTGGAGAGCCTGCTTCACCTGCTCCCAGGCAAAGCCAAAACCATTACTGCCACCCAGCTGCTGTCTGCCACTGCCCGGGGAACCTGCCTCACCTGCTCCTGGGCGAAGCCAAAGCCACTGCTGCTGTCCTGCCGCTGTCCAGGGAGCCTGCCTCACCTGCTCCCAGGAGAAGCCAAAGCCGCTGCTGCCTGCTGCCTGGAGAGCTTGCCACTTGCTCCTGAACCACCTGACAGGTAAACACTGGTTAGGAATCTCAAGGGTCTTTAAACATGAAAGCTTTAAGACTTGAGGACTTTTAAGTCCCAGAATTCCTGAGGGAGGTAACATGATTGGAGGAGGAATTCTAAGAGTTGAAGTCCACAAGTCTTAAAGCTGTCAAATTTGAAGACCCCTGGGTTAGGCTTAGGGTTAAGGTTAGCCCATTTGTAATGAATTAGGCTTAGGGTTTAAGGTTTATTGCCTCTTTGCAGGTTGGGTTTAGGTTTAAGGCTTATTGCCTGTTTGCAAGGGGTAAGGGGTAAGATTAAGCCTTATTGCCTATTTGCTGGTTAGGGTTAGGGAGGAAAAGAATCACCAATGTCCTAAAATTCTCAGCTCACTATGGTTACCATAGTTTAGGGCAAGGGTATAATGATCTAATGTGTGCGTATGAATGTATTGATGTGGTTTCAGCTACAGTGCACTGTATTGTTATAAAGGACACATTATTATTCTTTCTTGCAGAAAAATGTCAAAACCAAAAAGGCAGGCATATAAAATCTCTTTCAAGCTGGAAGTCATGAAATATGCTGAGTAACATGGAAACAGAGCAGGGGAGAAACATTTTGGACCACCTCCAACTGAAAAAATGATAAGAGAGTGGAGGAAACAGGTGGATAAGCTGTAAAAGATAAAAGCAAGCACAACTTTCGTGGGCTTCCTGCGAAGTGGCCACAACTAGAGGAGGACATAAGAGACTGGATCACAGGTTACCGGAACAGTGGCTTTGCAGTCACCACAAAAATGGTGATGTATGAAGCCAAACGCATTGCTACCCAGAAAGTCATTCAGGATTTTACTGGATCGCCATCATGGTGCTTCAGATTTATGAGGCGATATGGCCTTGCTATGCGCCCCTAAACTAAAATTGTGCAAAGAATGCCAAAAGAGTATGAAGTTAAGATTCTGTCTTTTCATACTTTTGTAATAGACTCCAGGAAGAGAAATAATTTTGAGATTGCCAGATTGGGAATATGGATGAACTCCCGCTAACTTTTGATGTGCCATCAAATAGGACTGTTGATGTGAAAGGTGCCAAAAGCATAACTGTGAAAACCACAGGACATGAGGAAACACAATACACGATTGTGTTGTCCTGCTGTGCAGACGGCACCAAATTGTCACCAATGTTAATATTTCAAAATGAGAACCTTCCCAAAAGAAGTGATTCCAAGAGGTGTTGTTGTGCATGTCCATGAGAAAGGATGGATGGACGAAGATGGAATGAAAGTATGGATTGAAAAAGTGTGGTCCAAATGTCCTGGAGGGCTTCTGACAAAAACAGCTTTATTAGAGCACGTATTAGTGACAATACTAAGAAAAGATTCAAAGAAGTGAAGACTCATCTAGCTGTAATTCCTGGGGGTCTTACCACCAGTTGCAACCTCTTGATGTTTCCATCAACAAGCCATTCAAAGTCTACATGCGAGAAGAGTGGAACAAATGGATGGCTGCTGGTAATCATGATTTGACACCCACTGGACTAATGTGGAGCCCACTATCACTCAGGTTTGTGAATTGGATCATCATGGAATTCAGTGAAGGACGAAACTGTTACACAATCCTTCAAAAAATGTGGCATTAGCAATGCCTTAGATGGAACTGAAGAAGATACAATTTATGAAGATAGTGAAGAAAGTGAATAGGAAGCAACTGAGCTTCCTAAACTCTGACACCAGCGACGATAATGAGTTCTTGGGTTTTCCAGAAAATTAGAGGAATGCTTGAACCTTGAAGTCTCTCCTCATTTGCTAATGACAGTGATGATGGTTCTTAATACCGCTGTTGACTTTACATGGTTGTAAAAAGTATGGTACATGGTTGTAAAAAGTATACATAGTTATAAAAATTCTGCTAGACTTGTATTTTATTAAATAATATATAACTACATCATTTGGTTCAGAATACTTTTTTTCTTGTTTTCCTTCTCTAAAATCTAGGTGCGTCTTATACACTGAAAAATACAGTACGTACATATAGACATAAAGTGGATATTAAAAAATCTACAGATCCCGTTAAAATGCTAGATTTTTATAATGTAAAAAACAATCAGACCAAGATAAATTATTTCAGATTTTTTTTCCAACTTTAATATAATGTATAAGCTGTACAATTCAACTGAAATCTTTTAGGGAGGTAAATAATAATAAAAAACATACAATTTATCATAACTTTGAACCATTATTAAATGAATAATCCTAAATTGAAGACTACCCGCAAACATAAACATTATAATACATAACATTACTTTAAAATATAATGAAATTATTATTAAAAATAATAATACATAATACAGCAGCTATTTATATATGTAATATTCTTCAGCTGTGAATGAGTGTGGGACAAATAGACATTCAAGCAACCTGTGAAGTTTCATTAGAGTCATTGTAAAATGGAAGAAGATAAGTACTCTCTGCCAGGATATTTCTTCCAAATGAGATTAATATCATCCAAGATTCCTTGTAAAGAGAGCGAAAGAGGAGCATGTGACTAAAGGATTCCATGAAGCTCTTCCACGTGGGCATAATGTGATATAGAGCAATGATTCTCAACCTTTTCTTCACCACGGACCCCATTTAAATACCTTTTGCAGCCACAGACCATCAAGATGTAACTCAAGATTTAAATCATTTCAAGCCTTCTCAGACCTTTGGCAACACTCACACACACACACACACACACCAAATGTCTGCGGACCACAGGTTGAGAACCACTGATATAGAGGGATTCATTTGGAAATCAGTATCCTATGTATGTTGCTTAAGGTGACTCCTGGCTTTTTCAAAATAGAATAGAGAGACGTCAGCAAGATTTTGCTAATAGAGTTTGCTATTAGCTTTTTATAGTCAAGTTGCATTAAAATGGTCTTGTGAGTACCAGTACAGCCAGACACAAAAGAAAAAAATAATTTTAACCAAAAATTAATGAGATTGTACCAGGCTCTGTATTAATAATTATAATTTCCAAAAATTCCAACAAAGTAACATGGCCCTACCTGTGGCTGAATGCCATAATTTCACGCACCTCATTCTAGTATCCTATAATTCATCTTCATTTTCTTCTAAGTTGTAACTTGATCCTAAATTATAGTTTTACTATAAAAAGTTAGCAACTCATTTCTTAGAGAAATAAATTATTTCTAATTTCTAAAAGAAATAAACATTTTGGCCATTTTCTCTCTAATATAATTAGAACAATCAGTTTAATCCCTCTAATACATAATATTCTATATTTAGACAAAAAAGAGGAAATAGTATACTGTTCTTGCTGCCTGATGATAGCAATGCAAAACGTGTTCACAGAGCTGCAAAATGGTGCTGAGAAACATGACTATCTATAGTTATAAGGAACTCGAGATTGTCTTGGGAAATAATGGCTACCAGGTGCCTGATCCATATCATTGAGGGCTTAACACCCACCAAATGTCACATGTTAGACCTGACTTTTGTGTCAGCAGAGTGCCAATATGAGCTGGTCAGGATCAACATCCCTTGTCATGACCATCTTATTGGTTGTCTGGAGTTCTCTAGTATTGTTGTCCATTTAAGGGAGTCTGGACCTACTTATTTAATCCACCACAGATGCCTGATAGACTCTTCTGGGTTTCTGAGGAAACCTGAAGAAATTTCTTTGGAGTGTAGTTTTCTTAAGAATGAGACTGACAACTAGCTTTATATTGGATTGTGCATATGGTTCCTTTTAAACCTTGAAGTAGTCCCTGCTTTTCACAAAAAACCATGGGAAATGAAGCAACAAAGGATATGCCTGGAGCACTGCTGAAGGAAAACTAGGAGTGAGTCCATCTGGACATGGGTAAGAGCTTATACAAAGGATTATACTGTGGCAATAAGAAGAGCAAAATGTAATTATTTTTCTGCTCTTATTGTGTCGGCCAGAAGCCTTAGGTAGGATGACCTGGGCTGGAACAAAAGGATTACAGGAACATTATAAAAGCTGCTGTGCGGATTATTCTAGACATCTGACTGATGAAATCTGATTTTATCTAGAATTTGCTCTGATTTGGATTCTGTCTTTGCAGGTCCTGTTGAGGTAATTGTGACATAGTTTAATTGGGGAGTGGGAGTTTGTGTTTGTAACTTTAAGGACATGGGCAGAATCCTCAGAGCTGCAAGTGTATTACAGCAATGTGTCTCCTGGTTGATAAAGGCCTCTGAAGAGATGGCTGCATATTCAGTTGGTCTTGGTGAATTATCTGGTTTCCTTCCAGTTGGGTATGAGACTTCGTATACCATAGTAATGAGATGATTGCACTTGATGACCTAGAGTGGGTAGGGATGAGGGCATTTCATCGAACCTGGCCTTTCTTGACTTCTCAGCAGCTTTCACTAGTATTGATGCTATCCTTCTAGGTTAGCTTGTTAGGATGGGAAGTACAGTTGTTATAATGGTATTCTTCCTGTATTTAGGACCAATTCCAGTCACTGTTGGGACAAGTGGAGCTCTAGTACTAGCGTATCAGTATGCTGATATCTAGCTGTATCTCAGCTCCTGGTCATTCAAATGATGCCATTAAAATTCTGACTCAGTTTCTGAAGATGCGATAATCTGGATGGGGAAGAATAGACTCTGGCTTAACTTGGGCAAGACCAAGTAACTGTGCTTTGTTCCCAGAGATCTGCCATCACTATTTCTAGATGGTGCTTCTGGTGAATTTCTCCTGGATTTAAGCCTCCAGCTCAAGGAGAAGGTGATAACCCATGGTTTTGAGAAGCTTAGCATAAATCTATCTTAGTAGAGATTCATCTGTTTTGGCAGTTCCTGACTTGGCTCTGGTCACAGTCACTCAGGCATTAATGATGTCTAACCTGGATGAGTGAAACATATTGAATATGGGTCTGTCCCTGAAGACCACTCAAGCTATAGCTTATCCAGAATGCAACAGCATAGGTAGTTATAGATTTATCTCAGTATGCTGTGTAATACCAATAGTTTGCATGCTTCACTGATTATTGGTTAGCTTCTGGATGCAATTTAAGGCTTCAATTGATAATTATAAAACACTTCATAGCGAAGGATAAGAGGATACGAGGAAACCCTTTAACTTAATTATTTAGGCTGGTTCGAAAAGATTAAATTGGGTTGGCATAGTCCTTGCTGTCTTGCTGGACCCTGAAGCGTCTTCTCTTACTGCACCTATCCTGTGGAACAGTATCACCTCTAAGTTCCAGATGGCTCTAACTCTGCTGGCTTTTGGCTACTGGGCCAAGATGCTGCATGAGCTATCAGTATATGTCTGTGTGCTTTGCAGATCATTGGGCCTGGTAGTAGTATAAATGTTATACATATATCTACTGACTTGTTTAGAATGTTATTAAGTTTGGGAGGGAGGATGTTTAAGGTTATTTACCTGCTCAGAGTTGCTGGCAGATGCTTCATTGAGAAAATCCTTCATAGTTAGTATGGTGAGAAACTATGTCACATGGCATCTCCTTTCTTTTAACCTGCCATCTATTTCTCCTACCTGGGGGTGGGGTGGGGTGAAGGGAAACTATTGCTTTTTACTGTTTTTTATATTGGATTTTTAGCTTTGTAAGCCATCCAGAATACCCGAGAGAGTGAGTTGGGAGACCACATACATTTTCTTAAATAAATCCTCTTGGAAAACAGAACGTAAGGTTTACTGTGAGGTTCTTCTACAGTGGTTAGATAATTTTTACTCCCATCCTGATAAGAGCAATTTTATTGTAGTCAATTATTTTGCATCTTCTAGATTTCACATCTGTTAGAATGTGAAGAATTTCGCTTTTGTTTGTTTCTGTAAATTGATTTTCCTGTTTCAATATTCCTCTTACATAGGATTATACGGTGTTACTGTCAAGCTTAGGTAGGAAATCTCTGCCCCATTATGAAGAATTGACAAAATTCTATGATTTTTTTTTCTTCTAGATTGATTATGGGGTATTATGTATCCTCTAATACTCTCCGTCTACTATAGGATTGCAACATTTCTCAATTTCTATTATTAAAAGATGTATCTTACTTTTCTTTTGGACTACTTGTAGTTCATAGTTCTTATCATATGGCCTTACCAGAAACAATATATTCAAGGTGTTGCCAATGCAGCAGGATTCTTACCTATCCTAGTAGCTCAGCAATGAAGAGATACATTGCTGTACTCCAAGAGGCCAGAGTTTCAAAAGTACTGGACAAAACATCCATAATAATTATAGCAAGTAGTGTGTCAATATATTTCAGAACATATCTTATAAGAAACCTTTAGCAGGAAAATAGGTGCTCTTATAAGGGAACCGGGAATTTAAAGTATGATGGGAGAGGGGACAGGATTGTTAGTATACACCGATGAAAAGAGCAATGTGTGCAGACAGAAAGGCAGAGACAGAAAGAGAATATATTGGGATAAATCAGGTAAGGTACCTGGTTATGATCAAACCCTCATAAATGAATGGACAAAAAGACTAAAATACAGACTATGTCTTTCCCATTTGCAGTCATCTGGAAGTTTTAGAATGGACAAAAAGATATATGGAATGGAACCAAATTAAGATGGAATTTGAAATACAAATGTGTACTGATGATGAACGTGTAATTGCTAAAATGTAAAAATAGTTGAAATTTGAAATGGAAAATGGGATAATGGAGGTGAAGTGGACTAAGACTTTTGGTTATAATATACAGATGGATCAATAGGAAAATATGAGATTAAAAGGGTTGAAGTTTATGCTGTGTTACGATCTCATTTTTTAGAAAATGATATATGATGTTAAAAAAATTATAATATATAAAGACATTTCAAATGTTGAAGGGATATTTCACCATGCTTGGTGAAGATGTAAAGGAGCTGAAAATTCTGGATCCAAATGCATACTTTGATACAGAGGATCTTAAAGGTTTATATTTATTTGAAGCCAGAACTTTTCCTTTTAGGATTAATGGATAAACAATTAGAAAAAAAAACCAGGGAAGGTTATTTAAATGTGAAACCACCACAGTAAGTTCACTGTATGCACAAAGATAGAAAGAGTCAACACTGCCTATTATGGAGGAATGGCTGGTAAAGTTAACATTTTCCTGAAATGGGTAAATTAATTTATTTGATTAGGAAAAAGGAATATACATTTATTGCCAACTGGAAGTCTTTAATGGACTTTCTGTAAAAATGAAAAAATGAACTTGTAACTTACAGTTTTTATAATTAAACAGGATAGATTATAGAAAGATGAGTAATATAACTTTGGAGAGAAGTTAAAATATATTTGTATTTATAACTGCTGTGAAGAATATTGGAAGCTACTTTATACTTTTTCCTTTCTTTTCTATTTCTCCTTTTTTATTGCATCTTTTTTTTCTTTCATATTTCTTTTTTTTTACTTTCAATTAGTTGGTATTAGCTTTCATCTTCTTGCTTAAAACTTTTAATGAAATTATACATGAGATTGAAACATAAAATTACAAATGACAAAACATGTTTTTCCTTCTTTTCTTTTCCTTCATTTAAGGAACTCTTGCAAGAGAACTATGGTGAAGAGGCAAAGTTGATTTATGATCTGGAAGATCAAGGAGGAGAGATGCTGTCTCTTCGATATGACTTAACTGTATCCTAACAAAAATTCTAACTTGCAAAAACCACTTTTTTAAAGATAGATTGTCTCAGACAGAATTGTGGAATAACGATAGATTGCTGCATGACCCATAACAGTAATTGAAGACTGGTCAAAAATTGAAAAAGACTCAGAAGAAGCTTCTTCTTTCTAGTTGAGGTGAGCATATCAGATCGGAGCTCTTATTTACATTGTTAGCCAGAATGTTCTCATTCACAATTTAATGTGTTAGGGTGAAACTCTGTAATATAAACCTCATGAGCCAATGCAGTGTGTCATCTTCTATAAAAGTCTTTGAAACCGTTGAGAAGATATAGAGAATTCTTTTTACATATGGCTAGTCCTCAACCAAGAGTTAAGGTCATAAGTTGAGGCATCACATGACCTGATTTTTTTGGACATTTTTTTGCAGTGGTCGTTAAATGAAAACTGCATTCATTAAGTGAATGTTGTGGTCATTAAAACAGATGATGTACATGAGATGAGCCTATATGAGATTTTATACACCTATTTTACATCTTAAATCTGCCACTCAAAAAGACTGGAAATGTAGCCATAGTGATGTCACTGGATGTATTTCTAGCAGTCTTGAAAACTAGATCTGGGAATTTGGGGAGCGAGGGTTGTTTGGTTAAAAAGTAAAATATTTCTCAGGTGGAAAAAGGTTGCCCATTGTTTGCTTACTTTCTGTGCTATAGGTAAGTTTTCTTAACTATGTTTCTAGGTGCCATTTGCTCGTTTCTTAGCTATGAACAAAATTAAACGATGTAAACGTTACCACATTGCAAAAGTCTATAGGCGTGATAGCCCATCCATAAAGAGAGGACGCTTCAGGGAGTTTATCCAGTGTGTGAGTATCTGCAGATTTTTCCACTTTGGGGAGGCAAAACAGAAAGGCAAAGCGGCTATCTTCTTTCTTTGACCTTTAAATTGAACTTGTCAAAGAAGCAGAGAATTCTATGTCTGAAATATGGAAATGAGTGAATGCTTTGTGAGATGGGGTACATATGTTACTTCACACTTCAGGAAAATAGGATTTAATCATTGAGTACTTCAATTATTCAATTACTCTACCTGGTTTATTTGGAGATTTTAAAAAGCTACTTTCTGTATTCTAGGATTTTGACATTGCTGGCCAATACGATCCTATGATTCCTGATGCAGAGTGTTTGAAAGTCATACATGAGATCTTAACTGCCATGCAAGTTGGAGATTTCCTTATCAAAGTAAGAAAAACTGGCTGTTTCTTGTGTATGCATGTATTCAGTGTATGCATTTATTTTTTAATCTTTTTTATTTCTGCTCTTTCCCCCAGATCAATGATAGACGCATTTTGCAAGGGATCTTTACAATATGTGGTATTCCAGAAATCAAATTTGAAAGGATTTGCTCAACTCTTGACAAATTGGATAAGGTTAAGTATCTTCAGTATGATCTTGGTGGGCTTGTAGGAGAGGCAATGAAGTGAATTGGTACAAGTAGAGGAGGGGAAGAGTACAATAATTTGTATATTTGATCATATATACAAAAGGTAGCAGGACATGCGTACATGAGGGAACATGTAAGAGACAGGATATATATATGGAAATGGGAGGGCACACGAGGGATAGAATGATAACAGAATATGTGATGGAAGTGTGTATGTAGCATGTTTGTGTGAGAACTTGTGGTTGTGCATATGGAAGGGGGGGGCGGTAAGGAATGCAGCCATGGAAGTCCTTGCTTGAAATACAGTTTTGTGAATTAGCACTACTAGACTCAGCAAGTGTGTGCCTGGATTGACAGGATTTGTTTGGGTTCAGGCACATATTAACATGGAATAGCCTGAGTATGGTCATTAGCTCTGAAAATGTTACACATTCATGTGGTATGCATGAAATAAAAAGAATAATTATTTCACTTGGATCCTGTTAAATTGTCAATCCCTATGTCTGAATGTCATCCATATTGGGGGGAAAAATTGTCAGTTTAAATCATCTGCTTTTTGAGCAAAGAAATGCATTAGCCAAAAGATGAATTATTTAACCTAGATAATGCATTCCTTCCCCACTTCTTCCACAGATCTCATGGGAGGAAGTGAAAAATGAAATGATCCTAGAGGATGGTATTTCTCCTGAGTGTGTCAATCGTATTAGTGAATATGTTCAACTTCATGGTGAGTATCAGTATTACAGCATTCTGTAATGTATTAATAATCTCTAGTTGGAATAAGATTGACTATGATTCTGCAGGTATTTTGTGCGAAGTGCTCTCTTTTTTATGTTTTGTGTTCCAAACATTGGATTCAATTTAAGTTGAAATAATGTTGTGTTAGTATTGCAATTGTAAGATTTACTGAAGGTGATAGAAAACAATGTAAGTATATCTTCCATCTTTAAATGCATCTTTTTCTATAGGGGGACCATGTCTCATTGAGAAGCTTCTCAAAGATCCAAAACTGGCACAGAACAGATTGGCTATGGAAGGGTTGGAGGACATGAAATTGCTATTTGAATACCTTACTCTATTCGGCATCGTAGATCAGGTGAATTGGAACGTGGTATTAGGTAAATATAAGTGATCTGTGGCAGTCCAATATTTTCCTATTAAAAGCCCTCTTATCCTGTTTCTCAGGTCTCCTTACATCTGAGTCTGGCTCGTGGTCTGGCTTATTACACTGGAGTCATTTATGAGGCTGTTTTATTGTGCCAGAAGCATAGCCACCTAAATGAGTCTCTTAGCGTAAGCAGTGTGGCTGGAGGTGGACGCTATGATGAGCTTGTAGCAAAGTTCGGTTCAAAAAGACATAAAGTACCTTGCGTTGGTCTCAGCATTGGTGTTGAAAGGATCTTCTCTATCATAGAGCAGAATAATGAGGTAAGGTCTATTAATCTGTTAGAAGATGTTAAATAAATGAGAGTTCAGGGTTGTGCATAGGGATCAGAGTACAAATGCAGAAGTGTGGAAGTGAAAGACATCCTTATAGGACAGGAAATAATAGAGAGATGCAAGGACTGTCCAAACTCTAGTTGGTGGGTGGGGGTGGGATGTGGGATAGCACAGCCCCAACTCTTCAAGCATTGAAGCTTCCCCATTAATATTTTAAAATATTCCTGAGAGTTTGGTCACCTGTCTGCTTTCCTGTTCTATGCTTTGAAAAAATGGTTGGGACCTGGCTATGGTGTATAACAAAGACTCTTTGGTTAGGGACCAGCCACATGTAATCAGGCCTTTTCCACTCTTCTTGGCAGAAAACCAGCTCTGTAGAATTTCTCCGGAAAACACTTGCACAAAAAGACTCAGTTGGAAAGATTACATCCTATTGCAGTGGTTCCCAACCTTGGCAACTTTAAGACTTGTGGACCTCAACTCCCAGAATTCCCAGCTGGAATTCTTAAAGTCTTAAAGTTGCCAAGTTTGGGAACCACTGTCCTATTGGTATCACAAGACTAGAGTCAATCTGAAATAGTCGAGGTCTCGTTTCATTCTGGCTGGGAATTCTGGGAATTGAAATTCACCTTTCTTAAAGTTGCTCAGGTTGAGAAAAACTCTAGAAAGTGATAGGAGAGTCTAATCTTATAGGGAAAAAAAGGAAATGATGGCACTCTTCTCCCAAAGGCAGTTTGAACAGGCTCCCAGCTGCCACTTTAGGGGACAGTGAGCCAGGTTCTTCCAAGTTGAATCATAGATTTTTGTCTGGGTCATAATCTTTTCAATTCAATATGACCCATCATTGCATCTTGAATTGTATTATTGCTTCATTTTTTTCTTAGCAACTACCATGTTTCCCCAAAAATAAGACAGGGTCTTATTTTCTTTTGACCCCCTAAATAAGCACTTGGCCTTATTTTCGGGGAGGTCTTATTATTTTTGAGGTGCAGGAGGCGGTGAGCATGGTCATCTCGTGGCTGCCGCTGTGTTGCAATATTTTCAGGGAGGGCATATTTTCAGGGAAACAGGGTACTAGCTCAGACTACCTGTTCAATAAGAGAACCAATGCAATTTGAATCAGAACTGTCCTCTCTTGCTTGTTCTCAATCTCTCTGATCAATCTCTTGTATTACAGGCAATCTGTAATTGAAAGTGGGAACTCTGCTTCTAAATGATGCAGTCGTAAAGTGTGACATCACACCGACATGCTGACTTACAACAGCAGTTCTGGCAGGCCCAGTTGCCATTGTTAGGTGAATCCTGAGCAACTGCAGCCTTCCATAGTCGTATGGTCACAATTTGCGATCTCTGTTGTCTTCCCTATTTATTTTCTTGTCAGAAGGCAGTAATGAAGGTCGCAAATAGCGATTGCATGATTGCAGAAAACTGTAATGTAATGTAGGCCCTAATTGAGAGCTTGTGTTAGCAGGGACAATGCAACAGCCACAACTATGAGCTCTAGTTTTAAGTACCCCTTGTTTAGCGCTATTGTAACTTTGAATGATCACTAAATGAATGGACATTAAACAAGGATACCCATAGCTAATCAATACCTGAGTGCTAAGCCCTAGAAAAAGAACAATGGAATGAAAACAGAGAGATTAAGACTGATCATCCATGGGAATGTGTGCTGCTCCAACTCTGCTGCCACATTAAAGGGGTTTATGTAATTTCATTTTCTTGACTGTTTTTTAGAGACCTTGATTCCTCAAGTATTTTAATAAGACTTGCATAGTTATAGAATTCCTTGGAAGAAATTAGATTTTTTTAATAAAGATTTTTTTTTATTTTTCAATAAACACAAACAGACAAAACACACAAAAAAACCAAAGCACAAAACCATCTTCCATTACAAATTGTAGAAAGTGTGTCGATTGGTTACAAAAACTTCCGTGCATCCCTTCCACAGTCATCACCTACAATTCATAGCAAATCATATATTTTAAATCAAATATATTTATATATATTACTATCAACATACCTCCGTGGCACGACAAAACCGCGATCCACTAAAGCGCGCCTGATTAAAGCGCATACCTGACGTCATCAGCAGCACGACAAATACGACCGCGGAGAAAAAAGGGCGCTTTAAAAAGCGCTTTTAAAGCAAGCCGATTCACGTAAAGGTAAGGGTTAGGTTTAGGGTTAGGGTTAGGGTTAGGGTTAGGGTTACGTTAAGCGTTAGGGTTAGGTTTAGGGTTAGGTTAAGGGTTAGAGTTAGGTTTAGCGTTAGGTTAAGGGTTAGGGTTAGGTTAAGGGTTAGGGTTAGGTTTGGGGGGGGTTAGGGTAAGGTTTTCGCGTTAATTTTAACTTTACCGCTCACAGCGTGATGTTTTTGTCGCGCTGTGATGACGTCAGGTACGCGCTTTCATCGAGCGCGCTTTAGTCTACCGCGGTTTTGTGGTGGAACCCATACCTCAACCTTCATTTGACTATAATTGTTTTTACGTCCTTTTATATAAAATATTCCAGATTTAAAGCAAAACCACATAATGGCATTCCATTAGCTCTTCCCAATATCATCCAGTAACATTACATCTTTATAACATGTTCTAAATAAAAATTGGTTATATTTAATAACAGAGTTTCTAAACCTCCTTTCATAGTCACCATTTGCAATTTATATCAAATTTCCTCTTATCAAACCAATACATATATATGCATTATTATCATTATCAATCAATTATTTAACTATATCCATTATCACTTCATTTTATACATAATGCTCTAAATTTAACTACATTTTACTTAATTATTTTATTATAAGCTTTCATTATATCAACCTGTGTCTTTCCAGTAATAGTGCAGTCTTATGTCTCTTGCCATTTATGGCATTAGTATTCTGGTTATTTCCTTAGTAAGTTTGGTATGGACTTCTCTTCGCAACTTATTGCTTATTGCATTTCTTGTATAAGCTCGAAACCCTCCATCTGCTTCTTCGATCAGCTTATCTTTGGTTATCACTAGTGCTTCTGACAAGATTTCTCTCCTTAGTTCCATCACGTCAGCGTTCCAAATACCATGTAGAATCAAATCAGAATCTAAGGCAAAACTATGCTTAAAGTTCCAATTTAATAAAGCAGGCATGTTGGCGCATAGCTGTGGGATCCCAACTCTGGAAGCTACATCAGAATCCCACCCAGTTAAAAGTTCATGATCTTGTCCCCACACCCACAGTCCATCACATGGTCCAATCTTCTCCTCCCACGCTGGTGTCCATGCCCAGCTTCTTCCGGTCAGGTGGTGAAAGTGCGGAGACAAAGGATGACCTTGACTTCTAGCAAAGAATGAAAAACAATACATTCCAAAATCCTACTCCTAATCCCCCCTCCCATTGACTATACGTAAAGAAACAGCATAATGAAATAAGAGAAAGTGTGGCAGGCCAAAATTCTAAAAGGAATATAAATGTAGGCCTGACACATCAATTCTTTCTTTCTTTCTTCTTCTATACTTTGAAATCTGGGGTAGAGCTCCAGTCCATCTATCTCCCCTTTCCATATTCCACTCTTTCCATTTCCAACCATGCTCAGTTCATTGTCAGTATCAACAATTTTCTTGTCTCTTTGTTTATTTTTTCCTTCAGTTTTTAGAACTCTGACCTTCACTTTCTTCATTTGATGAACATCCTCAATTTTTCCATCAAATTTTACTGTTCTACGATCTATGTTCTCCAATCTCCTCTCAATTGTCTCTGTTACTTCTAATAATTTTTGAATTTCAAACATTATCTTTTGCAATGTTAAGGTTTCTTTTTCATGTTGCGCCATTCTTCCAACTTGTAAACACTGCCACTCTGGCATTCAAAACTTTTTCTTAAATTTAAAGCAAGTTCATTTATAATCTTTCAAGACAAGGCTTTGTTTTCGCTCCACTCCAGCTGCCAATAAAGCTACCGAAGAGCACCTGTATAAACAACCCACGCTCTTCTCACTATCACTCTCTGTAAACAAGCTGAATAACCTTGAAATGCAAAGTCAAATGATCAAAGAGAGAAAAAAATACAATATTTCCAAGCCTCCAAGTGGCAGTGTTACTTCCTTTCCCTCTGTTATTACAGCCCTCTTTGTATTCCTTTTATATCTTCTTTATATTCCAGGCTTAAAAAAACAAAATTCTTAAATGGAGCAAAAAAAAAAAATCCAATCCAGCATTATAAAAATAAGGAAAAAGATTTTAATCCATAGGTATAAAAAAAGAATATAAAAAGTAAAAGAAGAAAAACTAATCTGTTCAATTTAAAGAATAGGAAACATTTGCAAAAGTTCCATTCGTAAAGAAAATTTTTAAAAAAGGATAACACACTGTCTAATGTAGCTTAATTTTACCGCTTGTTCTTTTCTGTTTTCAAATTTAATTTAGCTTTAATTTTTTTGGGGGTAGTCTCTTTTATAATAATACGATTTCCTCACCAGATGGACACACTTTCTTCTTCCGTTTTCCTCCCATTCCGGAGCTGTCCCAACTTCAGCAGCTTCAATGGCTGTGCTTCTGTCGCCGGCAAAAAGAGATTCTCCTGGATCAATCAGGGACTTTGCGGTATCCCTGAGATCAGCAGGACATACTCTTCCCTGTGACCGTCTCCGGGACGGTTTAGGTCCAAAAGGACTGTCCAGCAGCAAAAGTATCAACTGCGATCTTGGAGCTTCAAAATCACACGTCGTGTCATCGCAACGTCAATTCCTCATTCCAAGCAGAAATTAGATTTTTGTAAGCAGTCATAGCTCAAAAATTCCATTACTGAATCACCTGTTAAAATAACAAAAAAATGAATAAATAAATAAGATGTCTTAGAACACATTATCCCCATTTTTCTAATCTATTCCAATCTTAGCTTTTTAAAAAGGTCTTATTTCTTATTCTAACATTATAGACATTTACATTGCATCCAGATTAATTTACAAGCTGTTTGGGTTTAAATTTTTCAATTAAAAAAAGAGCAATCCTTAATATAAAAGATCCATTAGGCAGGCAGGATAGTACCATAGTACTGGGCAGAGAAGCAGTAGATGGTATAGAGACTGGCTAGACAAATGGGCACTAGACAAAGTAAGTTAGAACAAAGCAAGAAAGGGGGAAGGATGATGAATTTTTAAAAAGTTTTAAAAGCGTTATTCTGGTAAATATTCTGAAAAAATCCTTTATTATCCAGGATGCAATTCATCTGCCCTTTTAAATAATTTAGAGTAAATGAATTGATGTCAAGCTAGTTCTCCAAACTATGGCCTGGGGGCTACATCTAGCCCTCCGGAAGGTTCCTTCCGGCCTACCAGTTCCTCCCACATACTGTGCTCTGATCCTTTCCAAACAGCACAGGGAGAAAAAGCAAGGTTGTATTCACCACTGTTTGGAGGTGGTGTGTGTGTGTGTGTGCGTGCGCGCGCATGCGTGCACGCACTCAAATCAGCTGGAGGGTTTCTGGATAAGGAAGGGGGAAATAACTTTCCCTTTAAAATTAGTCCCAGCTTTCAGCCAGCTGGAGAGTTGCTTTCTTTGCAGGGGGTTAGATCCTTTGGATCATTTTCCCCTCTCCTCGCCCCCTCACAAAGAAAGCCCAATTCAAAGTCAGGGCAGCCAGACAAGGAAGAGGAAGCTGGCTATGATGACTCACAACAGCCAGGTGGGCATGGCTGAGTGGGCATGGTCGATGTGGCCAGTTCGATGATAGTCACTTGTTGCAGCTGACTCTGTCCAGCCAGGTGGGCATGGCCAGGAAGGTGCAGCTGGCTTGGCCCTGCTGATTCAGAAGGCTAGGTTGGCACAGAACAAGTCGTACTGGCTAACTCAACGTGGGAACAACTCAGTGCCCCGCATGCTCCTTGCCTCCCAAACTTCTGGCAGCCAAGTGTGTGCACATGGGTGTGTACACACACACAACATTCCACGTTTGGGACTTTTATCCATAGATGAAGGAGAGGTCCTTCTCCCCAAGCCCAGGCATGATTGGTAGCTTGCCAACTCAGATGTGGATAAACGACTTCAAGCTTGGAATGCAGTGCGTGTGTGTGTGTGCATGCACACATACGCTTGGCTGCCAGCAGTTTGGGGAGGCAAGGAGCTTGTGGGGTGCCGAGTTGCCCCCAGTCGAGTTAGCTGGTATGACTTGTTCCATGCCAGCCCAGCCAGCCCAAGTCAGAGAGGTGAAACCAGCTGCACCTACCCAGCCATGTCTACCAAGCCACATCCACCTGGCCATATCAAGTCAGCCACGCCACATCCACCCCATTGCCTCCATCTAGTTGCAGCAACCTGGCTGCGACCACCCAGCCATGCCCACCTGGCCACTGTGCGTCGTCCAATTCTAGCTGGCTGGAAGGTTGCTTCCTTTGCTTACAAAGAGGGAAAGAGTGATTCCAGCATAGCTTTTCTGTTTTTGTTTTATGTGCAAATTCACATTTATTGTAAATTTGTAAACTTTTAAGTCCCGATAAATAACATTTATTGAAAAAAGAATAGCCTTCTTTTCTCATCTGCAGTTATTAATTTATTATTTCTTCAGTGTTTGCTTATGTTTGAAGTTTTTCTTATATCATATCACAAAAACAACATTGTTTCTTTGTAGTTAATAGGTTTCTTTTTTTGCTGTTGCGGTGAATCATATCACATTGAGCAAAATAAAACACATTCATTCAATTATTATTTTATAAAATCAAGAATTGGGTTTTTTCCCTCTGGCCTCTCAAATGTTTGCAAAATGTCCAATGTGGCCTTCAGACTGAAATGTTTGGAGAACTCTGAAGTGGACCATACCAAAATCAGTTCCACAGAAAACTAGACCTAATTATATTTTATTGAGGTAGGCTATAATAACAGACTCTTGTGAGTCTGATTGTGCTTTACTTTCCTTCTTTCTTATACTCCATTGAGTATAAGGGAGGTGTTTACTTGAGTTACTTACAAAAAATTTCTTCCCATGATTTAAATAACATTTCAGTCCTTCATGCCTGGATATTGGTTCTTTCATATTTCTGTCAAGGTCATCTTCCTTATTCTCACAGCTTTAATTTTGCAGTGTTCCACACAGGAAAAATAAGCTTTAAATTCTCCGTCCATCAATAAATAGCAATAGCAATAGCAGTTAGACTTATATACCGCTTCAAAGGGCTTTCAGCCCTCTCTAAGCGGTTTACAGAGTCAGCATATCGCCCCCACAGTCTGGGTCCTCATTTCACCCACCTCGTAAGGATGGAAGGCTGAGTCAACCTTGAGCCGGTGAGATTAGAACCGCTGAACTGGAGATAACAGTCAGCTGAAGTGGCCTGCAGTACTGCACCCGAACCACTGCGCCACCTCGGCTCTTACAAGAATCAACTGCTTTATATAAGAGAAATAAGGCACTGTCTCTATAAACAAACTGTTTATAATATCCATATTTTGGAAATAAGTGGAAATTTCTAAAACTGAAACTGTCTGAAGAATATTTCCAACAATAATTAAGTCCAATTCAAGAAGAGCTTGTTTGCAAATTTTAATTAGTTCTGATTATAATGCTGATTTTTTTTTCTCTTTCCTCTGAGATGGCCAAGGAGAAGATTCGCACAACAGAGACACAAGTATTGGTGGCAACTCCCCAGAAAAATTTCCTTACAATCAGAATGAAGTTAATATCTGAATTATGGAATTCTGGCATCAAGGTAATACTGAGAAATTATTACTCTACTGTAGGGGTGTCAAACTCAATTCATTGAGTGATGGATCAACATTATGGGTGCCCTGAAAGGGCCAGGTGGGTGTGGCTGAATGGTCACGTGATTGGGTGGGCATGGCCAACTCGACCTGGCCCGCTCAGTATTGCTCACGTCAAGGGGCACCTGTGATGGGCCAGACAAAGCTGGGAATAATGAACCAGTTTGAGCGCCAAAGCCTGGGGGAACCAGCATCGGTGCTTGAGCACACCTGGGGAGGGTGCCTGAGGGGTCGAACAGTGTTGGGGCAAGGGTGGGACAGCCAAACTGCCAGTTCAGTTTTAGGCTGGAGTCTAGGCACAGAAGCAATGGCAGTGGGGAGAGGTCAAAATGGGAAGCCCCTGCCCATTGTTGCCTGCCCATTGCCTGCGATGACTTCCCTTTTTTATCCATTCCCTCTATTGCAGTCCATGCAGTACTGTTCAACAACCACCACCACCACCCGGCACCCTACTCAGCCATGCACAAGCACCAATGTCCTGCAGTATATGCAGTACTGTAGCAAAAGAGGGCTGCAAGGCTAGGCCAGGGGGTAGGGAATGGAGGCGTGATGCTGACCTACAACTTGATTCAGCCATTCAGACTGGAATATGGTCAACCCTTACATCCAACCTGAAGACACTGAGAGACCACCCTGCCGCCTTGGCCCTACACCGTGGGTGTGCACACAGGGGACAGTGCATGCGTGCGTCCAGAATGAAAGGAGTGCTCAGAACACAGTCAGCCTGTGGGGCAAGATGCCAGGCCCCACACACACTGCCTTCTGTGAGCATGCCTGTGGGGTGGAGGTGGCGGAGCAGCCTCTCGAGTTAGATCTAAGGCTGACTGTGTTCAGATTCGGGGTTGTAGATCAGTGCCACATCTGCAACGAAGCCTCCATGCCCCGATCGTTGTCCTGGCCTCGTACTCTGCGAGGCTTCCCTTTCACTGGGACCATCCCCCATTGGAAAACCACAGCCAGGCTTCTCAGCTGCAGACCCTGACCCCGGCGAAGAAAGCAAGGGACACTGCATGTGCCCAGAGGCTCCTTTGCCAGATGCCAAGACTGCAGTCTCGTTCCAATCCACCCACCCAAGTGCCAGGCTGGGGCGCAACCCTTCCAGCTCACCTCATATTCACCTCTGGCCCGTAGTGCCCTCCAGATGCGACGGCCTGCAGTCTTGCCTGCAGATGACCCTGGCCAAGCCCCATCCACAGGCAATGCCACGGAGCGCAGGGCATGGGGCGAGGCTCTGGCCGCCTTTCCTCTGCCTGCAGATCAGGAAACCTGGACCAGCTTTGCCGGTGGAATTCCTACCTGGCGCGTTCAAAAGATGTAGGAGCCCATAGGTACCAGGGGCAGGCGCTGGCAACAAGCTTTACAACTGGGGGCGGGGGCTGTCCCATTAAAAGGGAAGCACTGCTAGTCTCTCCCCTCATCCCTGGCCTAGTAGCCCACAAGGCTTCCCTTTCACTGGGACTGCTCCAGCCCCCACATGGGAAAGGCACAGCCCACCGGCAACTCTACCAAACTCTCCCCCTGGAAACAGCAAAAGACTGACCTGTGTCACCTTGGCCCAGCCCAGGCCAACCAGGCACTGATCTATAACTTGTGGCAGCTTTCCAATTCTAAACATGGTCAGCCTTAGATCTGACCCATGTAGCTGCCCTGGAACCATCAAGAGATCTCCCCACTCCCTCAGCCCTTCCTGCTGGGCATGTGCACAGAGATTTAGAGATTTAGAGATTTATTAATATTTGTAGGCCGCCCTTTTCCCTGAGGGGACTCAGGGCGGCTCACATAAAATCAGGGAGGGGGAATACAGACATTGACATAAAGACATATAATAAAATAGTAAAGCAACATACATTCATCATTCGGGAGGGGCGGCTATCCTTGTCCCCAGGCCTGACGGGCTAGCCAGTTCTTAAGGGCTGTGCGGAAGGCCTGGACGGTGGAGAGGGTACGAATCTCCACGGGGAGCTCGTTCCAAAGGGTCGGGGCTACTACTGAGAAGGCCCTCCTCCTTGTAGTTGCCAGCCGGCATTGGCTGGCCGATGGAATACGGAGGAGGCCTAATCTATGTGATCTTATTGGTCGCAGGGAGGTAATTGGCAGAAGGTGGTCTCTCAAGGAGGCAGCAAGCATTGGCATCCTTGGTGAAAGGGAAGTACTCAGAACGAAGTCAGCCTACAGGGCAAGATGGTCCCCAGGGTTGCCAGGCCCTGCATGCTCACCACCTACTATGTGCATTCCTAGGGGGCAGGGCGGAGGCAGCCCCCTGCTGGCTCCAGGGCAGCCCCATGGATCTAAGGCTGATCACATTCTGGCCTAGATGGCTGCCACCAGGTTGTAGATCAACGCCTGATCAGCCTGGGCCGGTCCGAGGCACCGTGGGCCGGTCCTTCGCTGTTTCCAGGATGGCTCCATGGGCCAGATCTAACCACATCACAGGCTATATACACCTGCATTAGTGTAAACCCTCAAGCTATAGTTTTATATTTAGCATATATTTATAGCATATATTTCTGTGAAAAATTATTTACTCCCTTTCAGATTTTTTGAATGTTTGCATATCTTTTCCAATGAATGTACATTTCTTGAGAGACTTCCTGTGCCCCACAATATCTGCTCAGCTACTTCAATCTAGCAGAATTGGTGTGCTTCAGATTCCATTGATTAAACAATGCCATCTTTTGGGACGCTGGAATCAGTTTTGTTTTTTCTACTATTGCTTGTTCTCTTATTTGTGGGTTTTCTGATGCCTTTTGTTCTGAAATGTTTCTAACAATTATAGAAACACTGAGAGTTCATGAGATATAGCAATAGCACTTAGACTTATATACTGCTTCTTAATGCTTTACAGGCCTCTCTACGTGGTTTTAGAGTCAGCATACTGTCCCCAACAATCTGGGTCCTCATTTACTGACCTCGGAAGGATGGAAGACTGAGTCAACATTGAGCCCGTTAGGACTGAATTGCTGACAGTCAGCAGAGTTAACCTGCAATATTGCATTCTAACCACCATTAATATATAACTTTAATACATTATAGTTGGTCACAGAGTCAACCAGAAGTTTAGACTGGATTTGGCATTTTTGTCTACCTACCAAAATCTTTTGAGGACCAAGGATGGGCAGATGTTATGTGGTGTTAAGAGTATTGACATAGGCTGTAAGTTAAAATTGACTGAAGGTGATTTTATCAACACCAATGATTTTCAGGTGGTGTTGCAGATGTTTTAGAATTACATCCAAGGCACCTATTACTATGATTATATACACAAAAATGTGAAATCACAGCTGGCAGTTTTTTAGCTGGTGTTGGGCTTTGCACACATTGAGTTCTTCCCAAGAACCTAGTGTCAGGGTTCCGACCAATGCCCTAATTAAATCATGAGCCTCAAGCCAAGCTTCAGAAGAAATCCAGATATTTATTAGGAGCTTCATGTCAGCACACACCAAGTGAAGCCAACTCTTCCCTCACTTAATTCACGACTTGGCTCTGACCCTCTTTCCCCCTCCCCCAAGGTGTGTGATCAATCACATTCCCTAACAAAGCGATTTCGCGGGTTGTAGAAGTCACTTCCTCCAGCCACTGTGGCTCCCCCTGAAGATGACCATGACGTTGCCGCTGGAATGTGCTTTATTTTGAACTGAAATGCAAGTTCCTCAATACAGCTGTGAGGCTTGGTTTTCCCGTTCCCCTGCCTACGGCAACTCGAGAGCAGGTCAGGAATGCTTCGCGAGTTGACACCTAGATGTCATAGTATATTGTTAGTACATGTGCGAATTGATGCAATGTGGCCTTTTGTAATTGATTGATAGAAATTTTATCAAATTGCAGATTTTCTAAGTGCTATTGAGCATTTTTTGACATGACACCCAGTGCAAGGATAACTACTCAGACCATCATGGCCATAATCTTTCAATTTTCAGATTTTGATGCTTTGTGTTAATTCTTTGTCTTGTATTCTACTATCTCCTGATATTACTACATCAATTACCCACACTTTCTTCTTTTCAACCTCAGTTAAAAGCCCTGTGTTATGGCCAAGATTTTACCAGTTCATATTTGGAAAACCCACAATATTTTAAGTTGCTTTTTTTCCTCTTTTAATGCTGTGTTTCCATCCATTTTTCATTATTGATATATGATGTGTCACTGAATCATTTTGGCAATTGTGTTATTATTTGTAATCAGTTTTTACAATGTTTTTGCATGAGTATATGATCTACTGTTTCTTTTGTCTTTAAACAATCTATACTTTGAATTATTTGATGATTTTTCAATTTGGCTTTGATTGCATTAATAACTTGCTCTTAAACAGCCAAAACCACTTCTTTTTTTAATGACCTAGTTGTAAGCCATTGTCAGGTTTCATCTTTATCCATTTTTCCCTTTATCCTTTGTAGAAATTGACCATGTAATGCTTTTCCTTGCTAGCATAATATTCATGTTTTTATTGTATTATTTCAATATTTATGTTTTGCTTCAATAAGTTCCAATTTTTGACTTGCATCGATACTTGTTCTTGGCTGTCTCTTATGTAATCAGGCAAATTAGTGCCTTTCTTCGACAGCTTGACTTAAAACTCTGCCCAAACTTACAAACTAAACTTACAAACATATTTCTGTGGGGTAGGTATAATCTATTAGTATCTCTATGGGGATGTAATATACAGTAATGTCATTAGTTTTCCTGGGGTTATTGTCCAAAATGATGTGTCCAGTAAATAATTCCAGCAATGTATCATATCATCAGAGCAACCCAATCCAGTATAGCATTCTTTTTTTGTTTTCTCACAATATTAAGTGAGTCAATGAATACACATAATCTGGTTCTTTTTGTAAGACCTGCCTACCTGACATGTGTGACTCTTCTGGTAGACTGTGCTATCACCAGCATAGCTCTTAACTTCATCAGAGCATCACAGGACCCTCTCTCACAAGAGAGTATTTATGGAGATATTATTATGTGAGAGTAATCTATAGTTAGTTTCACAGTCTAAGTCTTAATTCCTCATCTAAGTCCCTTATAACTTTTAACACTGATTTAAAAGCAGTGTTTTATAACTAGTTTTATAACCTTCACCACATTGATAAACATGAATTAACTTTTTGTTTGTGAAGGTCTTCAGAAATATCTTTAGAGCAGGACATGGCATGTCTCATTTGTGTGAAGAGAAGCCTACAGTACTGAGAGGAGTTAAATCTGTAAAATGTTTATAAGGCAGCACTGAATGTCAAATGAAAATGTCACAAAAGTGATACCAGTTATTTCTTTAATTGTATTGATTGAACTAGGGAGATGATACATTTTTCACATTGCCAGATCACCTATTTAATTTATGAAATAAAAGAAATATTGTAATTTTTTCACCTAGACTATATATTATTGTAATTACATAATACTATTTATATAGTATTCACACAAAACTTTAATATATAGTGGCAAAGTTTTCCAAATATTCGTAAGATCCAAAAGGGGTAAATACTTAAACAGAGTTGTAAAATGGTTATAAAAGCTGTGGTTAGAATGTAGTACTGCAAGCTAACTCTGCCCACACATTACAAGTTCGATCCTGACCAACTCGAGATTGAATCAGCCTTCCGTCCTTCCAAGATTGGTAAAATGAGGATCCAGATTGTTGGGAGAAATATGCTTTCATTGTAAGCTGCTCCAAGAGTGCTGTAAAGCACTATAGAGCAGTATATAAGCGCTATTGCCATTGCTCTATGCAGCCTTCAGTTTGATGAAAAATATCTTAGTTTTTTACTAAATGTCTTAAATAATTATCTGAGCCAATTATTTTGTAGTATATCTTACTGATGTCAGTATTTATCTTTCCATTTCTTACCAACATTTTTCAGGCAGAGATGTTGTATAAAAAAAATCCCAGACTACTGGAACAACTGCAATATTGTGAAGAAACAGGAATCCCACTGGCAATCATCATTGGAGAACAAGAGCTAAATGACGGAGTAGTGAAACTTCGGGATGTTGTGACTAGGAAAGAGGTTGGTGGTGTTATTTAATGGAGTCAATTTGGAACTGTTGCTCTAAAATAATCTTCCCTAGAGCTGTTCGAACAACACTGAGATCATGTTTGCAATTCAATTTTCCTCAGTAAAGATATTCTATTTTGATTAGTTGTACTAATCAAGTCTCTATTATCTGCTTTTTAGGTTAATGTCCCTCAAGAGCATTTTATAGAGGAGATCAAGAGAAGGTTGGAAAAACACAATACTTAATTTCATGTAATTGACATTTTATACTGCTGCTAAGGCTGATTTATATTCTTATATCCTGATGTTATGGAATACTGCAGGTTTGTGAAGCACCTGGAGTTGTTTGATATTTCTTTCCCTTTTTTGTAATAAAATATTATTTCACATTTTAGTCACACAAACTAAGATTTAGAGAACTGGATTTGTGTCATTGTACTTTTCTTATCCACTATTGCTATGTACATAGGCTTAAGTATGCTGGCCTTTCAAAAAGAACTAGCTTTGCTGTTATTATCATTAATTATGTTCTCCATTTACATTGCTAATCTGATTTGCATGTCAGTTCCCAAATCTGCAGCTAACTACACAGTTGTAAAGCAGTGCTGATAGATTTGTGAATGATAAATGTTTTTGACTCATTGGTTTAGCCATCTGGCAAAACTCGCCATCTATAGTAGCCTGTTGATCGATGGCTTTACAGACATGCAGACTTTTGAATCCATGCTGGTTAAGCCATCTGTCAAAATCAAGTGTCTCAACAGATGCGATCATAAAATAGAGTTTCATTCTTGAAAAAGTACTTATTTTGAAATAACTGAATTCTCATGCTTTTATTCACCGTTTCCCAGAGCTGATCTGCAGGACACAAAGAGAATGGACCTGCAAGAGAGTGCCCTGGGATGATAAGAGAAGGGTCATTATTTCACCAGGCTCAACTGATCAATAATTACTGATCTGATCACATTCCCTGTTGCCACTTGACTATACAACCAGCATGTATATCTGTAACAGCCTATATTCAGTTGTGGTCTCCTGTGGATTGTTAACTTGACATAAGGAATTTAGGACTGACCTTGGGGAAGGTATGAAAGAAATATTGGAAGGGGGGTGTTGGCAGGAGTAAGAAACTATTGGGAAAGTGATAGAAAAAAATAAACCAGGCCTAAGATAGAAGGAAACTCAACATGATTTTTTTTATGGTAGTATAAGATGGGACAGAGAGAATCTGAAACAATCTTTCAAGGTTCTATTATAGAATGGAATGGAATAGAATTCTTTATTGGCCAAGTGTGGTTGTACCCACAAAAAATTGTCTTTGGTGCATATTTCAGTGTACATAAAAGAAAAGATACATTCGTCACAAATCATTATTCTCTTAACAAAGAGCATTCACAGAATGACTCCCATGCCTTTTTTTTGAGCTGGTGTGCCTTGAAGGCCTGACATATACTCCCACTGGGAAACAGTGTAGTTTAGCTTCATATAGTGCATATTCCCATAGGAGAAAGAAGGAGGGGCTGAAAATATTGGGGTGGAGGAAAAGCTGAAAAAATGCAGGTAAACTAAGTACAGAGCCATTTTAATGAACTGTTAGATGGGCGACAATGAATTCCAGAGTTACCTTAGGCATGGAAACTAGTTGGTTGACTTTGGGGCAGTTATTTTCTTTTAGCCTACCTCATCTCAAAGGATGGAAGTTTGAGGAAAACAGGAGGCAAAAGTATTGTGTAGTATGCGCCTTGGGTTGTACAAATATGTGGGTTATAAATCTAACAAATAAAAGGTTAATAACTAAGACCAAGACTGAATGTTGAAGTAGTATGGTTTAAATAAAGAGCTGGCAAGTACGAATTGGTCGCATTGACCGATGACCTCTGGAGAGCCAGGGACGGAGGCTACGCCTCCATCCTGGTTCTCCTTGACCTCTCAGCGGCTTTCGATACCATCGACCATGGTATCCTTCTGCGACGACTGCGGGAGGTGGGGGTGGGAGGCACTGTTTTGCGGTGGTTCTCCTCTTACCTCTCGGACAGGTCGCAGTCGGTGTTAGTTGGAGGGCAGAGATCAACCCCTAGGCCCCTAACATATGGGGTGCCGCAGGGTTCGGTCTTGTCCCCCCTACTTTTCAACATCTACATGAAACCGCTGGGCGAGATCATTCGGCGGCACGGGATAAAATACCACCAGTATGCGGACAATACTCAGTTGTATCTGTCCGCCCCGTGCCAACTCAATGAAGCGGTGGACGTGATGAACCAGGGCCTTGAAGCTGTTAGGGACTGGATGAGGGCTAACAAACTCGTGCTCAACCCAGATAAGACCGAGTGGCTGTTGTGTTTCCCTCCCACTAATTCGGCAAGTATTCCATCTCTCAGGCTGGGGGGTCAAACACTACGCCCCTCAGACAGGGTCCGCAACTTGGGAGTCCTCCTGGACCCACAGCTCACTTTTGAACACCATTTGTCAGCTGTGACCAGGGGGGCATTTGCCCAGGTTCGCCTGGTGCACCAGTTGCGCCCCTACCTGAACCGGGAGGCTCTCACAACAGTCACTCGTGCCCTTGTGACCTCTAGGCTGGAGTACTGCAATGTGCTCTACATGGGGCTGCCCTTGAAGAGTATTCGGCGACTTCAGCTAGTCCAGAATGCGGCCGCGCGAGCGATTGTGGGTGCACCTCGCTTCACCCACATAACACCTATCCTCCGCGAGCTGCACTGGTTACCTGTCGATCTCCGGGTACGCTACAAGGTGCTACTTGTCACCCATAAAGCCCTTCATGGTAGTGGATCTGGGTACTTGAGAGACCGCCTACTGCCAATCACCTCCACTTGACCTATTAGATCCCATAGATTAGGCCGCCTCCGAGTCCCATCTGCCGGTCAATGTCGACTGGCAACCACGCGGAGGAGAGCCTTCTCGGTGGCAGATCCGACCCTATGGAACGATCTCCCCATGGAGATTCGTACCCTCACCACCCTCCAGACCTTCCGCACAGCCCTCAAAATCTGGCTATCCCGTCAGGCCTGGGGCTAAAGACTGTAACCCACCCGAATGGTATGAATGTTGTGTTTTTTAATGACATATTGTCCTACATGTTAAATGTTTGTTTTCCCCCTCCCTTTTCGAGTTGTAAGCCGCCCTGAGTCCCCCCAGGGAAAAGAGCGGCATATAAATAAACTTCTCAAATCTCAAATTGGATTTGGGCAGTGGTTATGTTGTAAAAAGCTTGTTGGAAAGTGGCATGAAGTTCACAAAATGATTCAGGGCAGTCTATGGATATGTGCCAAAATAAAAGCGGTAGATATATAATTGCCTACCCCATTACATATGGCCATAGTAAGTGTCAAAATTATGATCAGCAGTTTTACCAACCTAAGAAACTGCAACTGCCAGCCTGCTCACAGAGTTAACAGTCACTATTGACAGAATCCTTCCTTAACTTTAGCAAATAGGTAGAGAGTAGAGAAATACAACAGAGGTACCTTCCTCCTCCATACGCACACCAATCAAGCAACATTATTGGTTGGGGGGGGGCTGTATATCCAGTTACATATTGCTCTGCAGTTTAAAATGTCAAGCAGCTTCTCTTAATTCAAAATAGCCAACAGAAAAAGGGAAGAATGGAATGATGTATTTGGTTGTGAATCATGTTTTCAAACTCGCTATTTGTTTAATGAAAGTAAAAAATTCCAAAATTTGTTCTGCATAAAATTTCTATTAAATCCTAGGTTGGGGACACAGTTGAAAACAAATATTACCAGGACATGCTTATTGAATTGAATGCTTAGATTTTGCTTATTTCATATTTCTAAATCACCCATCTTCCTCGGAGTGTGGTTATGACCTCTGCTCAAATCACATAGCTTTATCCTAATTAATATCTGGCTGTAGACATGCACTAATAAATACTATAGACCTTTTGTTTTATGCACTTGCCATACTTAATCTTAAATGGATCAATTGTGTAAATTATCTGTAGGCAAATTGCATCAGTTAAATGGTCTGTGCCAGATGGGCCCAAATGATTTTGGAATGCAATTGGGGTTTTTTCATGTCTCCTTATTCAGTGATACTGTCAAACCCCTGGCTGTTGTATGAAATTTAAAAAATTGATTAGAGTGGAAATTTGCTGTTCATTGTACAGGTAACGGAAGGATCAGAGTAAGCTACAAGCACTTATGATTGGTACTTTGGGCTGCCGGAATAAAGTGCATGTTTGCACCTTTTTAAAGCAACTGTCTTTTCACAGCATCATACAGCAACTACAATCAAAGAGAAACTTACCAGAGAGCCTTGAGTCCAGATATGTTCACCCAATTTGGTGAATTGCCAGTGCAGGAATGGCTATTTGAAGGAGCCAGAGTCAAGTCATTTCCTAATCCCTTTAGAGCCCCACCAATTAAAACACAAATAGCATAGGAACCAGGGGAGATATAGTAGAAATCCTTAGTGGTCTACCCTAAAGTAGACTTAACATAGGGTTTTCTTTCTTCATATTTATTTTATATCTAATTTTTCTCCAAACACAATAAGAAATAAAACATTCTGGCTTTACTTATATGAGGGATGACATTGCTTCTGATTTTATATTACTGTCCCATCTAAAACCTGCCTGTGCCAAGATTTGGCTAATTGTTCTTCACAGCACGGGGTATTATGGCCATCCAGATGTTTCAAATTATACCTCATCTTGGATCATATTGCTAAAGCTGTTGGAGGCCACAGTCATCTGGAGATCATGATGTATATATGCCCTTGCAAAGCTTGTCGTGACACTTCTTTTTTTACAACCAGTGGAAAACTGCAGAACTCCTTTTCTCCTTATTTCCATTTAGTTTTTTATTGTTTACATTCTAAATAATTTAAAGACTGAAATGTGTTTGAAAATTAGTAGCTTGGGTTTGTAGTTAGGCTACAAACGAGCTTGGCAATTTGCAAACATTTTGTCACCATTGAGACATTGTTAATGTGTTTTGAATTGTCAGTGCGGTTTGAATTCAAAACGCACCTACGATGCCTCCTTGAATGGGGACATATTTTTTACAACCAAATTGTCAAGTTTGAAGTTCAAACCAACAGCCTAATTTTAAGATTCTTCCTTATACTTTCTGGTATAAAAGGAACTAGAACACATACATTCATTTGATCAAGGATGGGAACAGCAAAATTACAGTAATATAGCCTAATAAAAACTATTTAAAACTATATAAAATTAATGCATGTAACAACTAACTCTTGGCATATTACCACAGATCTAATTCTGTTGAAATTTATTTTCATGCCCTAATAGCTGTGACACAAAATCAAGCTACATTGCATATAATATTAGGCTTATTGTCTAATAAGAGAAAGCAAGATAAAACTTAGTTGATTATCCTATGTTCAAATAAAGGACAAATAAGATATTGACAATTATGATATCAGAAAATGAGTGGCTACTATCAAAATTGAATTATAGGGACAAATTATTTGGAGAAAGGAATTTTGGCTAGTCTACCACTATGGATTTCTGCAGGTAAAACATGTCAGATCTAAAAAAAGGTTTGTTGCTGAGCAGAGAATATTGGGGTGAAATACAAGCTCAAAAATATAAGAGCAGAGAATATTGGTGTGAAATACAAGCTCAGCACCAAGATATCCATCTTGGTGCTGAGCTTGTTGATAAGAAAGGTTGGCAGTTTGAATCCCTAGCACCGGGTAACAGAGTGAGCTCCTATTACTTGTCCCAGCTTCTGCCAACCTAGCAGTTCAAAAACATGTAAAAAATGCAAATAGAAAAATAGGGACCACCTTTGGTGGGAAGGTAACAGCGTTCCATGCTGTTAAGGCATGTTTTCTGAGTACTAATAAATGTTTTCTGTCTTTGTTTACATTGAACATTATGCCTTAGTTCAGACTCATTTGAAAACCAGATAGTACCACTAGATGTCATCGCAGGGACTTTAGTAATCATCGATTGTTTAGTTATTTATAAGGTACTTACAGAGTCCAGTCTTTGGGATGACATTAATGTGACACGAGGAATCTCATAAGATCCTTTCTTGAGTCTGCTTCATTTCTAGTTTTTTACCATTTTCAAAATTTACTGTGCTCAAATTTGAATATGGCAACTCAGTTTGGCAGGATTGACTTTTAAACAAGCCAGGGAAAATATAGTCTGTATTTTATTCTCCCAACTTTCTAGGTTATGCCTACTCATATAGTTAGAATCACCTGCCTGAAGAACAGAAAGCAAGTTGTTTCAGTAATAGGTCAGAAGTAAATGCTCAGTTGCATGCAATTGGTTCTAACACTTGGATTCCTGGTGCTCTCTGAGCAATGTCTGGTTTTAAGTCACTTAGCAGGAGTCTTAAATCACCACGTTCAGTAATCTGGAGTCGATTTCTTTGCTTGAAGAGAAGTTGGATGACCACACTGAAGTCATGTTCCACAAAATATGATTTTAGAAGTGCAACAAGGAGCTTCTTAACCACTGTCCATAATGCAGGATAGTGATCAGAAATTCCTTTCTGTAACCAAAACTCTTGGTACAATTTCTTAAACTTTGGCTTCAGCTCAATGTCATTTTGCAGTTCCATGAGTTGTTCCTCCACTACCCCATCTTCCTCAGTATCTGAAAATGGATTTATCACCCAATCTGGAATTTCCATCAAAAGAAGAAACTGATATCGCTCAGACATAGCTTTATGCAGCATGTCCAAATGGTCACAAAAAACTTGAAGATCACCATCTTGTATCCCTTTCTCTTCTAGCTCAGACAAGCTCGGAAATTGGTATAGCTCGCGACGGCCTATATTGCGCTTGAATAGATTTAACTTTGAAATAAATGTAGAGATGATAGATTTGGCCTTAATAAGTATTGACCTAATTTCCTTGAAACTGCAAATTCACTTCATTGAACTTTGCAAATAGTTCTGATAAATAAGCAATGTCATGCCTGATCTCTTTGAGTTCACCACTGAGCAAAGCATTCTTGTCTTCAAAAAACTCCACAACAGTGTTCAAAAGATTGTAGAAGTGTCTCACATAGTTGCCTTTTGATAGCCAACAAACTTCTGTATGAAGCAGCAAATGATCAAAATCTTCATCATTCTCAACACAGAGCTCTCTGAATAGTCGATCATTGAGAAGCATGTACTTTAATTTTGTTAACTGCAGTAATGACATTGTGTAATGATTTGTGCAAGCGATCACTGAGGTTTTTTGCAACCAGATGTTGGTGATGAATGACACAGTGAATGGTAAACACATTTGGCACGGCTTTTTTCAAGTAAGCAACGCACCCACGGTAGCGACCAGTCATGGATGGTGCTCCATCAGTTGCACAAGCTAGTATGTTGGTAAATGGAATTTCCTTGTCTTTGAAAAACTGCTCAACAACATGAAATATTGACTCCCCTTTAGTATCTGTTTTTAGTTGCCTTGCAAATAACTCTTGAGTCAAACCTTCGTCTTTAATAAAGCACACATAAGCAAGAAGCAAAGATTCATTGCCTGGCAAAGTTGATTCATCCAACTGTAATGCAAAGTCTGTTGTCCATAGTATGCTGCACAATATATCTTCCACATTCTCAGCCATTTCATCTATGCGTCTTTGCACTGAATTGTTGCTGAGAGGAATTGTCTTAATTATATTACGTAGTGACTTATGCAAAACAGTACTCAGGACCTCACTAATGGCTGGTAGAATGAGTTCTTCACCAATAGTATGTGGCTTTCCAGACTTAGCAATCAGCAATGTAATGTTGTATGATGCACGCAAACCATCAGTGTTTTGTTGGGAAGCATTGTAAAACATGCGTGACAGTGTTGGACGCTTTTGCAAGTTGTCACGAAGTGACTGAAAAAAAGTTAGGTTCTTGTCTGCCTTGTCAGGATGTACCTTCTTCAAATGTTCAGTGTGGAAGGCTTCATTGCCTCATCAGAAAATACTTTTTCACACAGTAGGCACTGTGGCAGCTGCTGGTTTGATGATGCTGATATAAATCCATACTTCAGATATTCCACACTATATTGTCTACATTTCTTCTTTGATTTTTCGGCTTCTGTCATTCCTGCTCTGAAAATCAGAATACTTACAATATGTGTGTGTTCACATCTGGCTTAAGGCTTTGCTAAGTGGATAAATAAACCCAACCAACTCCCTGCCTGCCTTTTCTGTGCAAATAAACCAGGATGTTGCTCTTTACTCTGCAGCAAAGCAAGGATTCTGGAGCTTGATGTCTACAGGGAGATTCTCAGTCACCCAGGTCATGGTTGTCCCAAAGATACCTTTTCAAGAGGCAACTGGACTTTCTGATGTTTGTTTGAAGATGTTTTGCTTCTCATCCAAGAAGTGTCTTCAAAGAAAAACCAGAAAGTACTGTTGCCTCTTGAAAAAGCACATTTGGGATTCTGAAGTGTGATGAGATGACCAATTAAATAAAGTTTCATTTTACAAAGTCATTGTGGGCACTTGTGTTTGCATTGGTGTAATTAAGAAAGCACCAACTGCCCATACAAATATGGTCGTGTTATAATTTTCACTAAAGAACCATGGGGGTGGAAAGGGAAATATAGACAATGGAGTCCAATCCCCTTCCTCAACAGATTGGAAGCAAAGAACAACTCTAGCAAAATGTAGCCTTTTACCTCTTTGGGGAATTTTTTTTTTAATTATTATGTTTTGTTTTATTTTTC
This sequence comes from Thamnophis sirtalis, assembly GCF_051295495.1. Taxonomy (NCBI): domain Eukaryota; kingdom Metazoa; phylum Chordata; class Lepidosauria; order Squamata; family Natricidae; genus Thamnophis; species Thamnophis sirtalis. The sequence goes on from NW_028261388.1 coordinate 69,154,543, forward strand.
CCAATGCAACTCATGCAAAAGGTCACCACACATACATTTTCCACACTTTTAACTTACATTTGTGATTCCTTATAATTTTTTAAGCTAAACATTTTAGTACAAATCAACGCATTGACATATGTATCACTAATGCAGTTTCCTATCTCTTCCATTGACATAATTAACCCCTTTTCATAAGTAAAGTTCAGTTGTCTCTCACTCACCTCTCTTCCTCTTCTTTCCTCTCTCTCTTCCTACCTCCTTCCCCCTTTCTCTCCCTATCTCCTTCCCACTCTCCTTTCTTACTCTCCTCTCTCTCCATCTTTCTCCCTCTATTTCTCCCTCCTCCCCTCTCTCACTTCTTTCCTCCTTCCCTCTAACTTCCTTCCTCCTTTTCTTCCTCTCTCTCTCTGACTTCCTCCCTTCCTCTCTCCTCTTTCTCTCCCTCCCTCTCTGCCCCCCCTCCTCGTGAAAAAATAAATAGCTTGGCGAAAAAGAAAAACTTTTTTCCCTCCTCCTGGCTACTCTGTTGCCACCCCCCTCCCACCCTGGATTTTAAACTGAATGCTAGGCTCAGCTCTGCAAGGGAGAGCCCAGACGGAGGTAAATAGCTTGGGAAAAGAATAGATACCTTGGCTGGGGCATGGGGGGATAGCTAGAATAGAAGCAAAGGAAGACTCACCAGGCAGAGATCTGCTGGGCTGTGTGGTTGAGATAAGCGAGGGAACCAGGGAGCAGCAGCAGCAGCACTTGTGCCTCTAGGCAGGCGAGGTATGAAAAGGAGTGAGTGGGAGGAGCGGGAGGTGAGGGCGGAGCCAGTCTGTGGTGCATTTTAGCGGTTCTCCGAACTGCCCATAATTTGTCCTACCAGAATTGCGCCCTGCAAGGGGGCCACCTCCAACACTCCTCTACCACCTCTCTTGCCTCTTAGAGCCCCCTGCTGCCCCCCTTGCCTCTTAACGTCTCCCAAAGTCATCCCATCGCCCCTCAGGGGGCAGTACCACCCACTTTGGGAACCACTGGCCTACAGTATTGCATTATAACCACTGCACCACCACAGTTCTTAAATTAAAGGCATTCCCTGGCAACAAGTTTTGTTGAAGATAATAGTGGAAGAAGAGTATTACTACAAGCTTCTAACTGATGTGTAAATTTTCTTATTCTCTAAGAACATTGGAATTGGAATTTATTGCACTTATATGCTGCCCTCCCCCCCCCCCCCAGGGGACTCAGGGCAGCTCACAATCCAAGTCAGGGAAGGGGATACAGATAAGGGATAAAAAGACAAACAAAACAATACACAATTTAAAAGCACCTTCTCCTTCATAGTTATTATACATATTCCACAATATTCTTATAATGCCTCAATCAAAGGATCATACACATTTGACACTATAAAGGAGTTCAATGTACTAATTATGTCTTCATTTGTTGTGGCTTGAAGTGCTGTAGGTTTCTCCTTAATCACTTATTTCCCAAATTAGTAAGTAAAATTAATCTTGAAAAACTCTGTGGTTAGCCTAGAGGGGAAGGGGGAAGGTATTTTGTAGTGAAGGAGTATATGAATCAATATGAATCTATATTTGCTTCTGCTTATATTATTGTATAATGACAGAAATTAGTTGTTTTCTAGCCTAGCAAATTGGAACCTTAATACTGGATGGCATTACTGTGAATGTTATCTCATTGCTGCATCTCACTTCTATTCTTGGCTTCAAAGCTAGGGACATTCTTGAAAACATAGATAAAGGAACCAAACTAGGGAGTTTTCCTGGCTCATAAATCCTTAAAGTAATCTGCCGGAAAAACAACTTGGCAAAGGGGGGCAGCCACCCCCTACACAAGGCTATAGGAATACTCCTGTTGAAAGAAATGTCCTTTTGGGTTCAGCTCCAAGCGAGGAAGAAGACACTGGAGACATGGAGGCTGCTTGGAAAGATGGTTTATTGTTGGAAAGGGCCACATGGCTTGAGCCCTGTACAGAAAAGGTGATCACATGTTTCAATGTTGATGGAGAAGAAGAGAAGGAAGGACTGAGGAAGGGGCTTGCTAGGCTTTTATACCATGTTTAGTCCCACCTCTCTGTTTCCTGTTCCTGTGTAAGAAATGTATTCTGACTGGTTATCAGACTCCCATCGTGCCATGCAGGGGGCTACTCTCTAGGCTGTGATGAGTTCTCAGATATAGATGAGTTCTCAGATGCCATGTGGAGAGTTGAGTAATATCCCTTTCCCCTACAGCTGCAGTGAGGAGAAGTCTTTATTATGTAAAGTGGGCTAGCCTGGCCATCTTAATGGCCCATTAGCTGGGGATGGGCAGAAAGCTATAGGCAACTATTCTGTCTTTTGAAACATGTTTCTTTTCACATCCAGAGAAATATTCTACCTTTTCAATATTTCCTAGGATATTTCATTTTTCTGGGAGAGGGCTGGATGATAACTTCCCACACTCCATAGATAAGGTAGACAGAGACAGGAGTTTGAACAAAAGAACGCTTTAAAGAGCATGTTGGTAATGAATCTTTTTCTTTGATTGGATAACCTTTGTTTCTATCTGTCTAAAATGTATATAATACTCTGAGCTACTCTTCCAGGGTGTGGCTACTCATTACATTTGTTTGTATGTTTTGGATTTAGTTTGTCACCCAGCTTTTACTAAGGCCATAAATAAAAGCTGCTTTTCTTTGCAAGCCTCGTCTCGAGTCTCACTCTCTTTGGCATTTCAGTGGTTCAGGGAAACTGCTGGAACCTTACAGTAGGTATGAAGCTGTGGGTATGAACTTCTCCTGTATCACCATCATCACAAGAGAGGTTGCAGGCGGTACGCCCCCGGTGCCGTTCCGGTATGGTGCTCCGGAGGGCCCTCCCTCCCTCGTTCCTTACCTGTATTTGAAGGAAACGGGCCATCTGCGCACACATATGCAGCATATGGCACCTGTGAGACGCTCCGCTGGGCAGCTGGGGCATTGCGGAGCATCGCAGGAGGTAAGGACGCATGCGCGTGCTGCGCATGTGTGCACAAGTTCATGTGGTGGCCGCTGAGCTCCGTTGCACCGTACCGGTTGTTACAGGATCCAGAACCCACCACTGCAAGGGAGCCACGATATTTAGAATTGTATTAAAATATATTTTTTAATCTGCCTCAATAGTGTGAGCCCTAGTCACTATTTACATATGTATATTCTAGACTATTTCCTTTTAATAATATAGTAGAGCAGATATAGTAAGGTTAAGGAAGACCAAATTATTTTGCAATTTTTGTTGAGGTTAAAAAAATGAAATGGGTATTTTAAATTGATCCTAATAGTTTCTTAAAAATACAGAGAAAACTGCTAAATTTTGGTAGGGAGATCTCAAAGATGAGATAGTTTGGGGGTTGCTGCAGCCCATCTCGGCCTTTGTGCAATCCTCCTTATTCCTAGCTTATGGTGGCTTCATATGAAGTTCTGACACCAGACAAGTAACTGCTTACCAAACGGCCTTTCTGTAGAATTAGCCATTACCTGGTTTCATAGATTACACTAAACCTTGTTTGCCTGAAATAATCGCAACTGCATGAGATCATACAACACAATCTAAAGCCAATAGACTATATTATGACACAGTGTAATTAAATGACTTACGAAAATGTGCAAGTACAGTTCCTGCACTTTTCTTCTATAAATGTGTTTTAAGATTAACGTATGGTTTCCTGACGTCAAAGGATCTTATTTCTGAACAGAGATTAACAGGACCGCAACTTCTAAAACAAAGAAAGAAAACGGAATTACTAGGAGCAGGTCTCCAACCTTGGCAACTTTAAGACCTGTGGACTTCAACTCCCAGAGTTCCTCAGCCAGCTGGCTGAGGAACTCTGGGAGTTGAAGTCCACAAGTCTTAAAGTTGCCAAGGAAAGGGGAATAAAGTTTAGAACGTCACTTCCTCTCTTCGCTATTTTCTCTTGCATCATCCAGCTCCCATTCGTCCAATTTCGCCCGCTGCACACTGAGTTGGGCAGTGTGGGCAGATTCAGCTGCCGCAACATAAAGCAGTACGCATGCGTAGGAGAGCAAGAGAGTAAATTCATTCTGCGGGTGAGGAAGCGGGCAGAGTGGCTGGTGGCTCTCACATTTCTCTCCTTTTTTAATTTTTACCGTCGGCGAGGAGGGTCATCATCATGGCTGAGGAAGAGGCGCTGAGGAAGCAGGCGGATACGGTGCGGCGCCTTAAGCAGGAGAAGGCTAGCCCGGAAGAGGTAAGAGGATGAACGCGACTACTTCATGGACAATCTTTTTCCATATTCCAGATTTCGGAGGTCCGTAATTTTCATAAAGTGGAGGAGAGAGACACTCCAACTGACCTGTACTTGCTCTATATCCATAACATAGGGTGCCACAGATCACCCTTTCTAATGCGTAGATTGGGCTGGTGAGACAGCTTTCATAATTATTACTGGGCAAGAGTCTTGCTGTTTGGGAGTTTCTGCATTGGTTCTTGATACAGTATATTGAAAGTGCACAATGCAGCGGCAAATAATTTGTAAAACCACGGTGAGAATGTAGATGAGTCATGTACCGCTTTGTAAAGCCTTAGTAAGGCCACACCTGGAATACTGCATCCAGTTTTGGTCACCACATTACAAAAAAGATGTTGAGACTTTGGGAAAAGTGCAAAGAAGAGCAACTAAGATGATTAAAGGTCTTGGAGACTAAAACATATGAAGAACGATTGCAGGATTTGAGTTTGGCTAGTCTAGACAAAAGAAGATCTAGGGTGACTTGATAGCAGCGTTCCAGTATTCCAGAGGCTGTCACAAAGAGGAGGGGGTCAACTTTTATACCAAAGCACCTGTAGGCAGGACAAGAAATAATGGATGGGAACTAATCAAGGAGAAAAGCAACCTGGAACTTAGAAGAAACTTCCTAATAGTGAGGACAATTAACCAGTGGAGCAGTTTGCCATCAGGAGTTGGAGGTTTTTAAGAAGGGATTGGACAGTCAGTCACTTGTCTGAAATGATTATATGGTCTCCTGCTTGAGCAGGGGGTTGGACTAGAAGACCTCCAAGATCCCTTCCAGCTCTATTCTGATTGATTGCGTACTGTACAGGTGAAAGAAAACGCAGTCAGTACAAGTCTCAAGTTGACATAACATTTGAGCATAGACATTATAGCAAATATTTGGGCTACTCTGTCTTTCAAAATAAACTACAGCAAAGTGACAACATATTTTGTCAAAAATCAAGCAGCATAGAGTTGAACTGGACATCTCAGGAAATCCCAGAGTAGGTTGGGAAGCCTTAAAACCAGAAGGCAACATGGTCATGTGGTTGCCAAGAAAATTACATGGAGGTTTTTGTATACTCAGGAGGACCTGAGGTTGACTGAAGAGACCTTTATAATGATAAGCACTGGCCCTGGAAGTCTGCCATTACACTGTCCAATTGAAACTTTTTCCTCACCTCTATTTACCTTTCTCATTCTTTGCTCATTAAATATAGGTAGTCCTCAAAATCAGTGTTTTTCAACCACTGTGCCGCGGCACACTAGTGTGCCATGACATAGTGTAAGGTGTGCCGTGGGAAAATTACTTTATATATAGTCAATATAGGCACAGAGTTAATTTTTTTTAACATTTTCTAATGGTGGTGTGCCTCGTGATTTTTTTCATGAAAAAAGTGTGCCTTTGCACAAAAAAGGTTGAAAAACACTGCTCAAAATCACAAAGGAAGCCATGTAACAAGCTCTTGTTACATGTATGTAGTTCTTCAGTGATTTTAATTTTGCATACCTCAATATGGTGTAAAATTGATACCAAATCTTTACAAAGCTAGTTTAGTATATCTAAAAAGCAAAATAAATAAACAGGTTTTCAAAAATGTAAATGAAATGTTATACTGTAAGACGTATGCTTACTGTATTTTCGGAGTAGAAGACGCACCAAGATTTTGAAGAGGCAATTTTTTTTAAAGTAGGTAGGTAGATAGAGGGATAGAGAGGGAGAGAAAGAGAGAGAAATACAGTAGGTAGGGAGGGAGAGAAAGCAGGTAGGTAGGTAGGTAGGTAGATAAAGGAATAGAGAGAGAAATAGAGAAATACAGTAGGTAGGGACAGAGAGTGTAGTTAGGGAGGGAGGGAGGGAGAGGGATAGAGAGAGAGAAATAGAAAGAAATAGAGAAATGCAGGATAGATAGGGAGAGAAAGGGAGTAGGTAGGTTGGTAGGTAGAGGGATAGAGAGAGAGAAATACAGTAGGTAGGGAGGTAGGTAGATAAAGGAATAGAGAGAGAAATAGAGAAATACAGTAGGTAGGGACAGAGAGTGTAGTTAGGGAGGGAGGGAGGGAGAGGGATAGAGAGAGAGAAATAGAAAGAAATAGAGAAATGCAGGATAGATAGGGAGAGAAAGGGAGTAGGTAGGTTGGTAGGTAGAGGGATAGAGAGAGAGAAATACAGTAGGTAGGGAGAGAGAGTGCAGGTAGAGAGAGAGAGAGAAATACAGTAGGTAGGGAGAGAGAGTGCAGGTAGAGAGAGAGAGAGAAATACAGTAGGTAGGGAGAGAGAGTGTAGGTAGAGAGAGAGAGAGAGAAATACAGTAGATAGGGAGAGAGAGTAGGTAGGTAGGTAGATAGATAAAGGGAGAGAGAGAAATACACTAGGTAAGTAGGGAGAGAGAGTGTGTGTGTGTAGGTAGGTAGGAAGGTAGATGAATAGAGAGAGAGAAATAGAGAGAGAAATACAGTAGATAGGTAGGTGTTTCTGCTGGCACAGCACTTGATCAATGTAATTCTCATCAATCAGTTAAAGAGCTTTCCAAAAGGAAAAAAAAAGTTTTTGCACTCTGCAAACCTCCCAAAAATGGCCCGTTTTCCCCCCCACAAAAAAGGCATGAATAGCCCGGGGGGGGGGGACTTGCAGAGTGCTGGGGGGGGGGGCTAAAAACAAGCAAAAGACAATCCGTTTTTTGTGAAACCAGGCCTGTTTTTTGTGAAAAAAATTGCATGCATAGCCTTATGGAAGTTTATAGAGTGGAGCTGGGAGGGGGAAAAATGGACCATTTTTTGCTCATTTCTGCTCTCCCCAGCCCCCAGGAGCTCTCTGAAAGCCTCCATAAAAGTATGCATGGCCATTTTGGTGAAGGAGCGGGGCTTCGGGGGACAATAAATGCTATATTCGGTGTACAAGACACACCCAGATTTTCAGCCTCTTTTTTGGGGGGAAAAAGGTGCGCCTTATACTCTGAAAAATACGGCATATGTTGTTGGGAAAGAAAGAAACAGCACCAGTATATAGTCTTTACTGGGGAGAATATTGTCCATATAGTATATATGTTTGTTTTTCTTGGTGTAATATTGGGTATTTCTATATCACCCCTAGTTAAAAGTAAACATTTCCTATTATACTAGCTTTCTAGGAAATTTTTGGTTTTTTTAGCACTTACATATTTAAGTAATTTTCTTAGAAGTTTAAAGAGGGAAGAAGTGATGGCTGTGTTCAGCCATGAAAAAAAAAGTTAAATGTGCAGTAAGACAATATAAAAAAAAGATACTTGAATACAATAAAGGAAAAAGTTGTGCATTGTAACAATTAATATATACATAATTTACAGTGATTAAAAATAATATATTTCAGATTACAAAGCAAGTGTCAAAGCTGCTAGAGATGAAGTCAGCAATGCATCCTGAAGAAGGCAAGCATAAATTTGTTTTGAAGACACCTAAGGTAAACTCTTCAACTTTTCCTCTTTTTCCAAAACATTGCTTTTTGTGTAACACTTAACATTTACAGGTAGTCTTTTACATTTGTTTAATCCCTGATCAAAGTTACAATAGCACTTATAACCGTTTTTACAGTTATGACCATTGCGGCATCCCCATGGTTTCATGATCAAAATTTGGACACTTGGCAACTAACATGTATTTATGACAGTATGTCTCAGAGTCATATGATCATCATTTGTAACTTTCCCAGCTGGCTTCCATCAGGCAAAGTAATAGGGGAAGCCAGATTTGCTTAATAACTGAACAATTCACTTAACTGCAGTGATTTATTTGACAACTGTGGCAAGAAAGTCATAAAATGGGGCACAACTCAGTTAACAACTGTCGTGCTTGGTAACAGAAATTTTGGTTTCATTGTGGTCATAAGGACTACCTGTATTCAGTTTTATGCTACCAAAAAGACTTTTTGGGAATTTGATGATTCTTCATTATGGTCTCTGTGCCACACATGTACTAGATTTTCATCTGTATAAGCCCCAGCTTTAGAATCTACTGCAGCTATGATAGATTTTTTTTTAATGAAGAAATTTATCTTTAGTATACACATTTCTGGGTGCAATACTTGCCCAGTTTCCTTTTAACCTCTAACACTGGAAAGACTTTGAAGCAAGTTTTCTATCTTTGTACTTTTGTAAGCTAAATAAAGTGTTCAGTAAGCAAAATACTTAGCAAAAGTTGTACAGGATAGTCCTTGACATATGACCTTGACTTGGGACTGGAATTTTGGTCACTAAGCAGTGCTGTCATTAAGTAAGTCATGTGGCTGGATCCATTTTTACAATCATTTTATCACAGTCCTTAAGGGAGATACAAAATGATATAATTTTATAAAATAAAACAAAAATATTTTGCTAAGATATACAGTTCTATAGACACTTCAAAATAATGGATCTGTGGTCGACAGGCAGTTCTCCAGCTGGACAGACGTGGGGTGTGTGGGCTCCTAAGAGTCTCACATGAGCCCTGTCTGACAAACCATCTCCGAGATTCTTTTGAATCAGAACCCTCACTGGAGGTGGGGGGCGAAGAAGGGCAGCGTCTCATCGGACCCTGAAGGAAGCAATAGATCCCTCATGGGTTAGAGATTTGCCTATGAATTCGAGTTGGAGCGGCAGCCATCAACATGGCTGAAAAGATGCTGGCTTTTTGTCAAGGGCCGGGTAAGGAAATTTATCTAACCCACAACTATAAATTAAAAATGGAAAAGGCAAAGAAATTTTGAGAACATAAGTCATATTGATGGTCAGATCCAAAAGAAAAGGAAGAAAGGAAGGTGGAGGGTTGTAACACCAGCCCCCCCCCCCCCAGAAGCTCTTTGTTTGAAACGCTTTCAGACAAAAGGATAAAAAGCAGACAAGTGACAAACCCACGCAATTATAAATCTGGTTTTGGATCCCGAAGTTTACTTTTACTTTGTTAGAATTCCTCCCAGCAAATATAAACAAGAAAAAAGCATGTCTTCTTTCTGATAATGGATAACTTAACCTTGCCTGTGTGGGAAGTTTTAATCAACCAACTGCCATAAATTAGAAGGCGGCAAAAAAAACTCTTGGCTGATTACAAACTTGCTACAAGTGATTTATTTTGAGCAGTTATTAAAGGAAAGACTAAAACATCACACTCAACTGGGAAATATGAAAGTTTCTTTTTTTCTTCTCTCTCTTCTTTTTTTTCTCTTTTCTGCAAAATATTAAGATGGTGTCAGCTTCTCTTCCAGTTTCAAATTACTTGGATTTACTAAATTTAAAGCGGACCAGAATTTTTGAAATAAGACTTGCATAACTAACTGCAATCTTGGAACTGGATAGCGGTGAAGAACAAAAGACTAAAATGGCTCCAATTGCGTTTCTCCGTAGCAGTTGAAGTAGATAAACTTAAGGTGGATTAGAACTCTGAAACAAGAACAAGTATAACTAACTATAACTTTGGAACTGGACCATGGAAAACTGGGAATTAGAAGAACTACGTGAAATTATAAAAAATGTGCATAAATCATTAAAATCAAGCCTAAATGGAATTCTGAACCCAGGGAAGCGGAGATCTAAAGAAGAACTCAGAGAAGAAGAAGGGGGGCAAGGCAACAAAGGGGGAGAAACAGAGGGAAATAAAAAGCAGACAAAAAACTCCATCAGCCTGGGCAGCGGTATAGGGAAAACAGTAAAAAGAGGAGGTGTCCCAACAAAAGGGAATAAAAACAGACAAAAGTGGTTTTGAAGGTTGTTAGTGGTATAAGGAAAATTGAACTAGGAGACTGCCCCAACAAAGAGAAAAATAAAATATGTTTGTGGGAGTGGCTGGGGGAAAATTGATGGGAGTGGAGGTGTTAAAATAAAGAAAAAGGAGAAGATAGGAATAGAGAAGTGGGACAAAAGACTTTTTGTCTAGGAAAATTTTTTAAAGATTTTTACTAGGAAAAATCAGATACCTAGATATGGGAAAATATAAAGCAAGATGAAGGTTTTATTCCTAAATATGATAATAAAATGGAGTTGCTAACATAATAATGGAAAGATACAGTCATATAAAAAGATTTCTACATTTTGCTGGTGTTTTATAACTGAATGTATCTGTTTATAAGCTTTGTAGTTCTTAAAAAAACAGGCTTGACTGTCATGCCAGATGCATTTTCTTCCCCATTTAAGTTATGATCTGAAAACTTCAGGCTCAGGTGAGTGATATAAGACTCTATTGCACACTATCTAAAATCTATAAAATAGGATGTGGTTATGACACTGTCTAATTTGTCATAAGTGGAATCTTCTTTATTGTCAGCATTATCAGCATCCTCTTACCACCACCAAGGCTGTACTGTTGTGTTTTGTTTTGTTTTTTTGTATCTAGCATATGTGCTAAAGTGGAGGACTTTCCTTTTAATAGTAAAGGCTTTTCCTGTATAAAAAACTATGGTGCCCTGGATTGCATGCAATTGTTTAAAATTGGATAAGAAGGCCATAGTAATTCTCCCATAGGTTTCAACACAATGGAGGTTGGCTTTAAGGAGTGCTTCCTCTTTTTTCCCTTTGATTTTTCATAAGCAAAAGGAAGACATTGGACAGTTTCTACTTAGATATAGTTTCTCCTTTCTTGTTGCTACTCACCAATAAAATCTCACCATTCAGTATTCAGTTTTGGTTTTCTTCCAACGTTTCATTTTTGCTTTCAGGGTACTCGGGATTATAATCCCAAACAGATGGCTATCAGAGAAAAAGTCTTCAATATCATTACTCAATGCTTCAAACGTCATGGAGCTGAGACAATAGATACTCCAGTATTTGAATTAAAGGTAAGATGGCATAAGTTAGAGATGGTACCAGTTCAGAACAGAAGTATATTTTCTTATTTAATGAATAACCTTCAAATCTATGACTTTCAAATAAGTGAGGGAAAATTAAATAAAAATAAAAATATTCTAAGAAGTAATTCCTCCACTGAATTTTACATCCTGAACTGGCTCCATAGTTAACTTTCCCAGTTTTTGGCAAATCTCTGTGTTCTTCCTAATTATTATTTTTTCTTAAAGAGGGGGCAACAGGCAGAAGAACAGAAGCTTCTTGGGAAAGACAGAGAGAGATGAGGGAGAGGAGCCTGTGCAGAAAGAACATATTTTTGGAGTATAAGACGCACCTTTTTCCCTCAAAAAAGAAGCTGAAAATCTGGGTGCGTCTTATACATTGAATACAGCACTTTTTGCCTCCCAAAGCCCCGCCCCCTTCACCAAAATGGCTGCGCATACCCTTATGGAGGCTTTCAGAGAGCTGGAGGCTGGGGAGGGCAGAAATGAGCAAAAACTGGGCCGTTTTTTGCTCAATTTTGCCCCCCACCCCTCAGGAGCACTCTGCAAGCCCCCTAAAGGCTATTCATGCCTTTTTAAAAAGAAAAATGGGCCGTTTTTGGGAGGTTTGCAGAGTGCAAAAACTTTTTTTTCCCCTTCCGGAAAGCTCTTTAACTGATTGATGAGAATTACATTGATCAAGTGTTGTGTCAGCAGAAACAAAGTCTTAGGTGCTGCAAATTGTCAGCGATTTCCTTCTTCGCCACATGGATAAATACACCTGGAAACATCTATCTACCTACCTACTCTCTCTCTCTCCCTCCCTATCTACTATCTATCTCCCCCCCCTCTCTCTCTCTCTCCATCCCTCCATATATACATACCTACCTACACTCACTCTCTCCCTCCCTCCCTATCTATTGTATTTCTCTCTCTTTCTATCCCTCTACCTACCTACCTACTTTTTTTTAAATTTGCCTCTTCAAAACCTTGGCGCATCTTATACTTTGGTGCGTCTTATACTCTGAAAAATACGGTAATGATGGAGCATAGGAGCACCCTAAGTGAGAGTGAGATGCATGATTATCAGAGGGATGATTCCAATAGTTTAAAATTTATTTCAACCAGCATCCCTTCTGGGATACTTTATTCAAAATCCTAAAGGTTTTCGGTGTCCATTAAAGTTACAGATTCCTGCTATGACTGTTTTTCTTGGATCTCAATGCTACTCATTTCTAGTTATGAATATGCTGCCCATGCAGTGTTAATTATTTTACATTTAAGTAGTTTTAATTCAAATCCTTTTTAAAGTAAGAATTTATAGAATCACTAATGTATAGGAGATTTCCTCTCCAGAGAAACCTATGTATTAAGAACCCATCCTATGTCCTCAAATTACACTTAAATATAAATAATAATCAGCATTGTACTAGGGCTAAAACCTACAACTAAAAGTTAGAAAAAGCTAAGAAAAAATCAAATAAAATTAACTATATGAAGTCAGCTGACCCCATTTATTTTCAGTTACTATATTAATGCAATGATAGATGCCTTCATGCAAAGAAGAGTTTCATATACAGTACTCATAATCATTGCAGACTAGTAGACCTTTATTGCTTTATGCAGATGATGCAGTCATGGCATTGCAAACACCAGTGAGTCTTGGAAGAACCAGGGAGCACTAATCCACCTCTGTAGGGAAAGTCATTACAAATAAGTATGAAAAAGGTCTTGTGATTTACATAAAGGTACAAAATACATAAAGGAATTTGTCCCATGTTTTAAAAACTTGTGATTTCTGCTATATTATTCAGGGAAGTGACATACCCATATTTCTGTGATCACTCTGAATATTTGGAAGAGTTCAGCAGTTATCCAGTCTTTTTTTCTAGAGAAGCCCAATATGTACCACCCGTGACCCGTCAAAACCGCGGTCCACAAAAGCGCGCTCGACGAAAGCGCGCATTTGACGTCATCACAGTGCGACGGAAAAAATTAAAAATTGAAATAAAAATAAAATTAAAGCAAGCCGATTCACATAAAGGTAAGGGTTAGGGTTAGGGTTAGGGTTAGGTTAAGGGTTAGGGTTAGGTTTAGAGCGTTAGGGTTACGTTTAGCGTTAGGTTAAGGGTTAGCGTTAGGTTTAGCGTTAGGTTAAGGCTTAGGTTTAGGGTTAGATTTAGGGTTAGGTTTAGGGGGGTTAGGGTAAGGTTTTCGCTTTATTTTTGCATTTATCGATCACAGCGCGATGTTTTCATCGAGCGCGCTTTTGTCTTCCGCGGTTTTGTGGTGGAACCGTACCACCTGCTTTGACGCTTTTGAAGCCAAGATTCAGATATTGGTATCTGAACATTTTTAGCCTCATGGTACATCTTTACAACTTAGCTTAAATGAGAACTCTAGACAAGAAAGCAACATGTGTGGAACATAATGAGGGAATAGGTGACCATTTGACTGTTAATACTGTTGACTATTACATTGGGAGTGAAATTGGCAAAATAAAAAAAATTAACATTGAAAAAATATAATAGCTGTACTGATTATATTGAAGCTTAAAAATCATATAGGCCCAAGACTGAACAGAGAATTGCTCAACTCCAGAATATAGGGACACAAATTAATCTTTGAACGGACTCGAATCCTAACATTGGCCCTAAATGGATAAATAATATCTACTTGGTGAAACTTTAATAGTTTTTTTCCCCCTTGGATTTCTTTTCAACACCACCTCATATGGATCCTTCCTTATCAAGTCAGTTTGCAACAGTTATTGAGTATCTGTTATTGGGCTTTTATACTTTGTTTGAGTCACATTGCCCTCACTGGACCAGGAATTTGTTTTTGATGTGATCTCACTTGAATCCTCACCTTTCTCATCACTACTTAGGATTTAACTTCCTGAGATAATCCAATCCTTCAATTCCTATTTCATCTATGAGTTATTTACATTCCCTCAGTATCATAGTTGTGTCTATTCATGAATCCTGAAGACTCGTCTGTTCTTGGATTAAACAATTTCTCATCTGATTTAATCTGTCTGAACAGAATGCACTAAGTAAAGTTTTATAGGATGAAAAGATTTCATGTTTTCAATTGGAATTTGCTGGAAATCTGAGTAGAAAATTAGACTTTCCTGATAGACTGCTACTATACAGATGTGTCTGATTTCAGGATCAATATAAATAAGGTTTGAAAGATGTTTCTATCTAATCGTTTTCTTTAAAGGCTAGATTTGAAAACTCCAAAGGAAGTTGATTTTCCGAACATATAGCAACAGTTAAGCTTCTTAATAACATTTTTTTAACTATTCCTAGCAATATTCTGATCATTAAATGTTATCACAGCCTGATTCCATCAAAATATAAATATCCTGCAGAGACAGTGTAGAATGCACCAGAGATCACATCACTTACAATGTATAAATGATGAATTATGTGTTCATGCTTAGCTAAAAAATCCTCTAGGTTTGGGAACATTATGAGTAATTTACGTTGAGCAATACTAAATTCCAATTGGTTCTTTTGTGATTCTCTGGCTGTAACTGTCTTTTATAAGCTATAGGACCTGTCTGATTCTATCATTTAAGCCAGTAGTAGCTCATTCACCATCCACTTTCAAACTCTCACTTCAATTCTCAGCATTCCAGTCTCAGTAATTAGGTAGACATCTAGAGACAGCAAAAATGAATCTCAGGAATAGTGTTAACATTATTTGTGGCATTCTTCTTTTGGACACCATATACATTTTGCTTGCTATTTTCCTTTAGGGAAGAAGAATATCAGTGAGGATTTTAACACTGTTTGGCTAATATATTCATAATACGTTTTCCAAATTCCTATAAATGAAAGGGTGGCATGGTGGCTCAGCACTTAAGATGCTGGACTTGTCGGCTGGAAATCCGGCAGCCCAGGCTTGAGACCTGAGCTCCATGCGATGGGGTGAGTTCCCATCCTGCATGGACTTGTTTGATTCTATTTCCCTCAATGACCATAGTTTCAGAGTGGGTTTTTGTTTTGTTTTTTGTCAAATACTGTACTAAAACTTTCAATTTTGGAATGTGATGGCCAGCTTATTCTGCATATTACTGAACTCTACAGAGCATGTAAAGAACTCTACAAAGGAATAAAGAAATCAATACAATAAGAAGAGACAATTATATCCTTAAGTTTTGGGAACACCAAAACTGGGCTATCTAAAGTTTCTACCATAGAATTATTGTAGAGGCTAAATTTGGCTGGAATTAAAATACATCCATCTTTCCCTGTTCTTAACATTTTTGAGGGCAATTGTGTGAATGATCTCACTACTGTTCCTGAATTTTATTGTCAAATGTAAGTCTGCTACAGGCCTTCTATCTAAAAATCTAATCCTGAATAATTATAAATAATTATGACTTTTTCTAGAACCTTCTGCTGAACCTTCTTAGTGTATGGTATTTATGACACATCCGAGTGTCAGAAAATTTGCCCTTGTGGCTCTAGGAAGAATTGCCATCTCTTCATTATTTTTATTTTTAAGTGCGATTAACTCTTCTCTTGTGGCTAGAGTTGTGAAATACTTTAGTGGCCCATACACCTGTGCAAAACTTTGAGTTAGATGTGTTGTTTTACTGCTTTATTTTAATTTCTTCATAATAGATAGATGTAGCACTTTATTTTCTTTCTCTGAGAACAGTTCTGTTAAATGTCCCTGTTCCCTTTTATAGTGTACCTAACACTATCAGAATTGGAGAATATTTATTTAACACAAGGTACCAAGACATCAAGCCTTCTTTAGTCAAGTCTGGTTGCAGCACATATCAGATTTTCCTGATAGTTTTCGGTGTCTGCTTGTGTTCATCGTCCATTAAAAGTACAACTTTTCTCCTACCCATACAAGAAAAAAACCATGTACATGTGCCTCTTTCTGTGATACTGTCATGGTTCTAAAACATCATTTCAGTTAAATCTGCCATGCATTTGCTTTAAAAGTTTTGCACAATGAAGTAAAGCAAAAGGGTAAATTGCTTTAATCTGGTCTCTATATCTCATGGAATGCCCTCCCTGTATTGGTCTTCCTTTCCTATTAATATCACTGCTATTCATTATTTTGACATTTCAATTAAAATTGATTAATTTTACTGGTTTTTGTTTTGTGGGTTTTTGTTTTGTTTAAGCTGCTATTATATGAAGTAGAAGAAAGGAATATAAATTATGCAGTATTATTATTTTTATTCAGTTGCCCAAGTAATTGTGACCTTTGTAAGCACATTGTGAGTAGAACTTTTATTGGTCTCTTGTAACAACATGATTTACCGTTGCTCCTTTCTGTCCTTTTTTATTTCTTTTTCCTGTCTTCTTTCCTATTCTTTTCTTTTTAGGAAACCTTAACAGGGAAATATGGAGAAGACTCAAAGCTCATCTATGATCTGAAAGACCAAGGAGGAGAGCTGCTATCACTTCGCTATGATTTGACTGTATCCTAAAGCCTGGTATTCCTGGCATAAATATAAAATGGCAAGAAAACATTTTTAATTTATATTCCATATTCTGTGATCAGAACTATTCAAGCTCAGTCAATAGACTGGAAGCTTTATTTTGATCGTTTAACTTGTTAGTTAAATACGTTTTCAACTTATTTAATCAACAAGTCAAGAGGGAAAAATATATAAGTATCCAGACAATTTGATGCCACTGTAACAGAAGTTACAAAATATCTTGGGATCCATTGCTAAAATATTCCATTTCTTAGGATTATTTTCACAGCCTGCTTTTACAGAAAACTATGAAGTTGCTTAATTACATGTAGGCAGATGTATATGCACTTATATGAGAGCATGTTCTATTGAGGAATATTGAAAACAACTTTAGTGAGATTTACTTTCAAGTAGGTAATATAACACTGTGTTATTATCGGTATTTTGCAGAAGGTAAATTTAGGTATTAATTTCATATTTTCATATCTCCATATTGGATCAAACCAAATACTGGCTGAACTACGTAAAGTAAGCAATTAGGAATAAAATAAAATCTAGATTTATAGTTCTGATCAGAGTAAATCCCTTTTGCAGTTTTAAAGATTTGTTTCTGAACAGAGAAACAAAAACTGAAGTGACAAACCAAAAAGAAGGAGAAGTGACCATAATATTTTCTTCTGGACTCTTTAAGAGAAATGGTTAAGCCCTCAACAATGGTGAGATTTAGATTTTTCAAAGAGATTTGCTAAATAATATAGCTATCTGAAGCCATATTTCAAGCTGCTTAGGAGGAACATAATTGAACATCTCTATATACATACTTAAAGGGATATGGTGGCTCAGTGGCTAAGACACTGAACTTGTCAATCAGAAAGGTCGGCGGTTCAGCAGTTCAAATCCCTAGTGTCGTGTAACGGAGTGAGCTCCCATTACTTTCCCAGCTTCTGCCAACCTAGCAGTTCGAAAGCACATAAAAATGCAAGGAAAATAGGAACCACCTTTGGTGGGAAGGTAGCATTCTGTGCACCTTTGGTGTTTAGCCATGCTCACCACATCACCATGGAGATGTCTTCAAACAACCCTTGCTCTTTGGCTTTGAAATGGAGATAAGCACCTCCCCCTAGAGTCGGGAACAACTAGCACATATGTGCGAGGGGAAACTTTACCTTTATATAGGTACTTAAGAACAAGATACCTCTCTTGTATTGCTGAGATATGGATTATATCCAAACATTGAGGAAGGTTCTTAGGGTTACAGCTTCTTACTTTAGACCTGACTTCTCATTTTGCTCTCGTGCATTTTTTCCTTTCCTGTTAGTGTTTCAGAGGGTCCCATGACCTGGCTTTGTGGGGATTTTTAACCCAGCTTGTTTTTGTTTGGTTTCATCCATTTTGTTATTCTGCCATCTCTATCTTTTTGTTGTTGTTATTGTTTTGTTATTTTTACTGCCTTATTTTTCATGTTTTAAATCATTTGTGAATCATTAAATTATTTGTAAACTGCTGGGAGTTGATGGGAGTTGGGTTAATTTAAATAATAATGATTATCCCTTGGTGCATCTTTGAATTACTCAGAAGTCTCAGAGAAGAGTATCTTCCTGTTAGGATTTTTAATAGTTTCTGCTTGAGAGAGGTTACTTAGCAGTACAGGTGGTTCTCAACTTATGACCACAATTGAGCCCAGAATTTCTGTTATTAAGTATTTATTGTTTTTGCCCCATTTTATAACTGTTTTGCCATAGTTATTACTGCAGTTGTTAAGTGAATCACTGCAATTGTTAAGTGAATCATGCAGCCATTAAATGAACCTGGCTTCCCCCATTAACTTTGCTTGTCAGAAACCAGCTGGGAAGGTTACAAATGGTGATCACATGACCCTAGATAGTGCAACTGTCATAAATACATGCCAGTTGACAAGCGTTCAAATTTTGATCATGTGATAGCAATAGCAATAGCAGTTAGACTTATATATCGCTTCATAGGGCTTTCAGCCCTCTCTAAGCGGTTTACAGAGTCAGCATATCGCCCCCACAGTCTGGGTCCTCATTTCACCCACCTCGGAAGGATGGAAGGCTGAGTCAACCTTGAGCCGGTGAGATTTGAACCGCTGAACTGCAGATAACAGTCAGCTGAAGTGGCCTGCAGTACTGCACCCTAACCACTGCGCCACCTCGGCTCTGCATGTGATCATGCAGATGTTGCAAAGGCCAGGTGAGAACTGGTCATAAGTCCTTTTTTTCAGTGCCGTTGTAATTTTGAACAGTCTTTCAACAAATGGTTGTACATTGAGGACTACCTATAAAGGTTTTTAGATTCCCCCTCTGTTCTAGAAGAATAGCCACAGAAAGATGGGTTGCCTTAGGATTTCAAGGGTTCTCCTTAACCTTCTTTGTCCAGGTGCCATTTGCTCGTTATTTGGCTATGAACAAAATCACCAACATTAAACGTTACCAAATTGCTAAAGTCTACAGGCGGGATAACCCAGCCATGACGAAGGGACGTTACAGGGAGTTCTATCAGTGTGTAAGTACATGCAAACTTCTACTAGATTGATTGTACATGACTAATTGGCTTTCTCCACAGTGAGATCCATAGCTCCATGGTATTGGATACAAATGTAGGTAGCATTTCCTAATGTTACAACAATTTTTGTCTTCTTCGTTTATGTGATCATATATTTGGATAGTTCTGCAGCAAGCCAAGGAATAACAACATTGTTTCTCTTTTTATCTTATCAATTTCCATGGAAATGTTTAGCCTTTTGGGGGAGTATAGCATGTGCAACGTACATTTATACTGAGAGCAGATCATTCTACATCAGATACTGATATTGTTCTTGTAGATGCAGTATTTCGGATATTTAATACAGATTTCAAGTCTTTCTAATTTCAGATACATGGTAATTTTTCAATAACATATTTTTAATTCTATGTTCTATATGTCCTATATCCATTATCATAATTACATGTGTCCATATATGTATGCTAAAGTGGTACGTATATCTTAATTTAAAAGGAAAAGATGCATTGCTTACCTGGTAATGCTAATGTAATTGAGATATTTATAATTATGATACGAAATGTGATTTTTACTTTTTCTCCGCAATTCCATGTTAAGCATGCATACATACACACACATATATATACATACACGTATACATATACATACATACATATTTAAGAGGTTTAGTTACATTTATCAGCTTAGAGGCCAGATAGTTAATATCCCAGGTATTTATGGAGGATGTTTAGGTTTTCTATAAACAGCCATTTTATCTCTTAAAGTGGTTTTCTAGATGGGAAAAATGCCGCCCCCCCCCCCTTTTGGGAGGGCATTACCTGTTTTTAAAGTTGCAATGGGTGCCTTAAATCTTAAACTATACATACAAGTATACTCTGATTGAACATATGTACTCTGGAAAATGTAAGCATGTCTTGGTGGGAAAGGTGGTTAGGTTTTCCCATAGAGCCATGAATTTCCCAAACTTGCTACAAGAATATGTTTATTCTTCACCCATTGACATTAGAAAAGGCCTCCATAGGTGCATCATAATTTTCTCAAAATAAGTGGCAGTAACACAATACAGTATATTTAGATTCTTTATATAATAACTATGTGCAGGTACTCCTTAATTTACAACTATTGTTTAGCGACCGCTTGAAGTTACAACAGGAATGAAAAAAAGTTATTTATGACTGCTCCTAACAATTACATTTGTCATAGTATTCCCATGTTCACGTGAACACAATTCAGGTGCTTGGCAACTGGCATGTATTTCTAAAGTTTGCAGCACCTTGAGGTCATGTGATCATCATTTGCCAGTTTCACAGCAGATTTCCAACAAGCAAAATCAATGGGAGAAACTGGATTCTATTAACATGATTCATTTAACTGCAGTGATTCCCATAACAATGGTGAAAAGGTAGTAAAATCGAGTACAACTCATATAACAATTGCCTTCCTTTGCAACATAAATTTTGGTCCCAATTATGATTCTATATTGAGGACTACCTGTATGTCTTATTCTAAAGTTTATTGTCCTATTGCAATAAAATTGGAGAGTAGCCATTTTCTGAGTTCTTTCAGACATTGCCAAGGAGGTTGGGAAGCCATTGCTTACTTGTTTTTCCTTCCCACATCAATGCTATGTCTATTTGCAATGTTTACCCATTCCCACCCCTTTATGGTAATTTTTCAGAATCATATGATTATGGATGGGAGGCAATTAAAGAGAGGCAAATGCTTCAAGAAACCTAGCTACTCTGGGATTTATTTATTTCTATGACAAATGAAAGGAGACAGTTAATCCTCCAGTAATAATTTGCATTATTGGAAGATGTAGAAGGCTTAGCCTCAAACAATCCTAGTTGCCTCAGTGTGTAATATATGCGAGATCCTAGAAGTTTCTGCTTTTCTGATATCAAGACTTGGAAAGGTAGTTCCTATATGCCAAGCAAGGCAGCACCAATGACTGAATCACACCTGATTTTCTTATCTGCAATTTGTACCCCAGGATTTTGACATTGCTGGCCATTATGACATCATGATTCCTGATGCTGAGTGTCTGAAAATTGTGCATGAGATTCTATGTGCCCTACAAATAGGAGACTTTCTAATCAAGGTAAGTAAGTACAAGACCTGGGTCAGAATCCACTTTTTTCTTGCAGTTATGTTGGTTTTAGCATTAGAACAATTATAATCAATTGGTACTTGTATTTTCTCCTTGATTTCTGCCAACAAGTGGTAAACTTTAATCATTGAGACATATTTTTAAATCTGTGTGTATTTGGCAGCAGAATTGTTCACATTTTGTAATAAGCCTATTGCTACTTACTTATAAATACTGATATCCCAGCCATTCATTTTGATGCTGCAAAAATTAAAAGAAGTTCTAGAAGGATCTTAAATCAAACACACCTTCAGCTATAGAAGCTACAGGACTGGCCAATTTGGAACCAGTTCCATGTCTCAAACCAGTCTAATGCTTATAGTTATAAGTAAATATTGAAAAGGGAATATTATAAATATTCTTTTGCATTCCTGGGTGAATCTACAGAGGATATAAAAAGTCTAACCAACCCATATTAAAATGCCAGGTTTTTGACATGTTAAAAAAACAGCCCAAGATAAATCACTTCAGAGATTTTTCCACATTTAATATAGCATATAAGATATATATTCAATTGAAAAATAAACATTTTAGGGGGGAAATAAAAATAAAAAACAATAACATGGTTGCACAAGTGTGCAAACCATCTTAAGTAGGTGTCTATGGAGATTCTCAGTCATCCAGGTTGTCCCAAAAGTGCTTTTTTTTTTCAAGAGGTAACAACTTTCTGGTTTTTCTTTCTTCTGGTAGGATTTTTCTGATGTTTACTCATTGCCACTTAGAGCAAATCCCCTGGTTTGCAAAGACCTTATGAAGCATCAAAGGGATCTTGTTGAAAAGTATCAGGAGAAGGGTACAAAATATATCCAAGGCATTGGATGGGACACAGTAGATACAGGGAGGACAGTCATCAACAAGTAGAGAAAATATGGCACAATAGTGACTTTACCAAGAACTAGATGTCCCTCCAAAAGTGACAAAAAAAAAACAAGAAAAAAACCTGGTCTGAGAAGCTGGCAATTATGGCACAAATTTTCAGGCCTCTGCTGAAATGCTAAAAATGAAGATGAATGTCACCTTTCAAAATAACAGAGACTCAAAAGATATCTCCTAGTCAACAAAAGAATGACTTTGTAGAAAAAGATCAAAGTTTTAGAGCTTGAATCTGAATACAATTGAAGCTCTATAGGGTGGTCTGAAGAGGGTTGTGCTCAAGAGATGCCCTCACAATCTGACAGATTTGGAACATTTATGCAAGGAGGAATAGGCAAAGATTCCTAAGGCCAGATGTTCCACATTGATAGGCTTCTGCCCCAAAAGACAGAATGCTGCCAGAAAGTCAAAAACGGAGTATTAGATTAATGGGGTGCACATTTACACAACCATATTTTATAGTAAATAGAACTTAGACTTCTATACCGCTTCACAGTTCTTTACATACCTCTAAGATGTTTCCAGAATCAGCATATTGTACCCAACAATCTAGGCCTTCATTTTACCAACCTCAGAAGGATGGAAGGATGGGTCAACCTTCAGCTGGTCAGCATCGAAGGAATCAAACTACTGACAATATAAGCAAATGCAGTAGAATGCAGTACTGCATTCTAGCTACTTTGCCAACAATTTTATTATTTTTCCCACTAAAAGATTTCAATTTGTTTTTCAATTGACTTATACAACTCATATGTTATATTAAAAGGTGGAAAAAATTTAAATGATTTAACTTGCGTTGATTTTTTCACATCTCAAAACCTGGCACTTTAACAGAAGTGTGTAGATTTTTTATATCGACTGTAACCAAAAAGCATACAAACAAGTAGTATTAGATTTGCCATAAAGCTCAACATTTTTCAAGACTAGAAATAAAAATAGATTAACCATCCAGTAATCCCTAGTACAGCGAGGAGGGTTGGAATAACTTTAAATCAATGGTCTAAGGTCCAAACTACAAATAGTCCAGGAATATTACCAATAGAATCAAAATCTATTGGGAATTGTTGCTTGAAAACATCTCAGTTTCCTTCTAGGTCAATGACCGACGTATCCTTGATGGGATGTTTGCAGTCTGTGGGGTTCCAGATACCAAATTCCGGACCATTTGCTCCACTGTAGACAAGTTAGACAAGGTAAGAAGTTTATTATTAAGATAACAAGGTAACCCAAGTGACTAGAAAACCCAGAAAGAAAATTTTTATATATTTTCATTGACCATGAAATCTCAACAGAATTATGGTGGCTGCTGTTAGAGAAGTTACAAGAGCAAAGAAAATAAAATTTAACTTCTGTATTCAAGAAGATAGCTCAGGATGTCAGGATGGACAACTGTTGAGGGATCAGGGGCCAAAATTTAGGTTCCTGACCTTCCAAATTGCTTTGAGAAAACCAAAATTCAGCTACCAAATTTCAGTGATGTTTTCTTGGAGTGCTAGTGGTAGGCTATTGGTGGCATACCCCTGTTTTATAAACAAAGAAAACTTATAAACAATCCATTCTAAATCTGGAAGCTTTGCAATGAGAAAGAACCCCATCAGGCATAAATAGTTGTGGTTTTGATTTCAATGAGATATCTTTTAACAAAGGAGTTGATGAAACCCAGTAAGACAGTTCACAGGGTTCTGATTTGTCTCCCAGTAGAAATAAAGAGTTCAGAGACCAGCCTGAAAAGTGTGTATTATATCAACGTTTATTATTTAAGGGTGGGGGGGGAATCAACTCTCTACATTTAGAATGAACAGGAATAAAGGAAGCACTATTGATTTCTTTCAGTTTAGCTGAGCTATAGATCCAAATCCTTAGCTTACATAAATGGTTCCCTTAACCAACAAAGAAATTCTACCTCCTGACCAATTTTGAACTTCAAGAATGTAGTGAAACCTAAGGGGGGCAAAGGGAGGTTTTGAGAAATATGTGATATTTGACATCAAAATTATATCAGGTTTTTTTTCCCATAGTGCGCAGTCCCAGTTTCATAACTAACTGTGTTTCCCCGAAAATAAGACAGGGTTTTATTTATTTTTTTGACCCACGAAATATGGTCTTGGGCTCATTATAGGGGAGGGCTTATTATTTTCTGGGGCAGGCGAAAAGCGAGGCGCGTCTTTTACCTTTCCAGCTCCGTCAAGTTCCTCGCCATTGTGTCCAGGGAAGCTGCTGGTAAAAAAAAAAAAAAAAACCTTCTCGCGAGTTCTATCAAACTTCTTGAAGTCGCAAGAAGGGTTTATTTTTTCTTTTTACCAGGGGCTTCCCCGGACACAATGGCGATGAACACGACTGACCTGGGAAGGTAAGAGGCACACCTTGCAGCCCAACACCGCCCACCTCACCCCAATGGTAAAGGCAGCCTGCCTGGTTCCCTTCCCCACTGCCCCTTTAGTGAGGGGTGGCAGGTGGGGGGGGAGAGAAGCAAGGCGCGTGTCCTAGCGCTACCAGACTGACAGCTCCGCTGCGTTCTTTCATCCAGTGAAGCCCCTTGTAAAAAAAACCTCGCAAGTTGAACTCATGAGGTTTTTTTTACAAGGACGAAAAGGCAAGGAACGCAGCGGAGCTGTCAGTCTCCCATAGCACAAAGGACACACGTCTCGCTTCTCCCCCCACTGCTACCCCTCACTAAAGGGATGTCGGGGAAGGGAAGCAGCCAGGCTTGGTGGGAGGTGTTCTTTTTGCGTGAGAGGGAATGGGGTACGAGGTGTGTTGCTGGCCTGCCACCTCCCACCTCACCCCCAATGTAACAGCTGCCTGGCTTCTTCCCTTTAGCAAAGGGGGAGGGGAGAGAAGCGAGACGCCCATCCTAGTGTGGAATGGGACTGTTCTCCTGCCCTTCCTCCGCCTATTTCACCCCCAGGGTTTCTCCCCCAATCATCCACCTCTTATCACTTCACCTCCGCTGTGAGGCACCTGGCTGTTCGTCCTTCTCTTCCATCCCCAGCCCTTTCTCACAGGCCTTTTGGAGAGATACTCTTCACCCCGGCCTTTTGGGCTCAAGAGACAGTTTGCTGCCAGCCAATCGGAGGAAGGGAAGGGAGAAAGAGAGAGGCACGGAGGGAGAAAGTGTTTTGTGTCAAGTTTTCCAGTTGCCTCGGGTCCGAGCTAGAAAATCTAATAAATCCTTTGCATTCCCCCCACCCCAAAATGCTGGGGAATAACTAATAAATCCCCCCACCCCAAAATGCTGGGGAATAGCTAATAAATCCTAAAACAGTAGCCTTGTCTGATTCATTTCAAGAACTGATAGTCCCAGGGGGATAATCAGAAAGAGTAACAAAATAGTGAATAATTACCATCTTGTTAAAGCAATTATTAGGCACAGGAACTAGTCAGATTTCCCAAGTTCATTTCTTTTCAACAGAGATAAACCCTTTTTCCTTCCAAACAAATCTAAACTAAGAAAATTATTCCATCAATAGATATAGCATTTGGAGGGAATAATAATAAATAAAAAGTAATAATTTAATTGTTAAGCATCTGTAAAAACACATGCTAACAATCCTTTATATGCCACCCCTATCTCCTCCAGGAATCAGCACGTACCTATGCTCTATCTCAAATACCAAAGCAATCCTCACAACTTTTGTGCTGTTAATAAGGGGACCAAATGGGCAATTAAGCAAACAGAGAAGGGAAAAGATAACAAAACAAAACATAAACATTGCCAGGAAGGATGTAAATCTAAGTTAGGCTATATGCCTGAGTTTTACAATGTAGTTAGATTACATGACTAAAGTAATTTAGAATAATTAGGATAATCAATTTGAGGGAGCCTGAATGTGTTTTCAAAATGTGAAGTATACCTATGGTTGACACGTGTTGGAGAATCTTACCACAGAACAATGGTGAAGTCGTAATAATACACATTTAAGCCTCTGCAAAGATAAAAGAGAGGAAATAGGCCCTCTCAGGAGAAAGAAATCTTCCCCAGCATTTTGGGGTGGGGGGATTGCAAAGAATTTATTAGCTATTCCCCAGCAGACTGCCTTTACCATTGGGGTGGGGTGGGCGGTGTTATTTTGCATGAGAGGGGACAGGCAGGAGGGGGTGATCGCATTGCTGGCCTGCCACTCTTTTTGCAGCGGGCTCTTTGCACAGGAGGGAATGGGGCGTGAAGCACTTTGCTTGGCCTGCAGCTCTTTTTGTGGCAGGCCCTCTTTTTGTTTTGGAAGCTGTACTGATAGGTGGTACAGTGGTAATGGCGGGGACCAGTTGCGCATGCGCTTAAATAGTTTGGGGCGGGCTTATTTTTGGGGGAGGGCTTATTATGGTGCATGCTCTGAAAAGCCTGATTGGGCTTATTGGCAGGGCGTGTCTTATTTTCGGGAAAACACAGTACAAATACTAATACACTAGATTTATAAATCAGAACTAATAATGAATTAGTGAATATTGTAGTGATAGTAGAGGTTATCATATGAGGAGTCCTTGGTGGTCCCTGAGCTCAGTTGTTGCCTTGCAGACGTTCCATTACTCAAATTAGGTAACATCACATATTTAGAGAGCACCAAGGATCCCTCATTTCAACCCTGAGCTACAAATATTCTCCTTTTTAGGCTATTAGATACTCCTAAAATAGTACCTGTAAGGTCTGTACAGGTAGTCCTCACCTTACAACAGTTCCTTTAGTGATCATTTAGTTATAACAGCACTGAAAAAAGTAAATAATGACCATTTTCACACTTACGACCATTGCAGCATCCCCATGGTCACGTGATCAAAATTCAGATGCTTAGCAACTGACTCATATTTATGATAGTTGCAGTGTCATGTGATCCCTTTTGCGACCTTCTGACCATCAAAGTCAATGGAGGTGCCAGATTCCCTTGCAGTTGTTACTAACTTAACAACTGCAATGCTTCACTTAACAACTATGGCAAAAAATGTCGTAAAATGGGGCAGAACTCACTTAACAAATATCTCACTTAGCAATGTAAATTTTGGGCTCAATTGTGGTCATAAGTCCAGGACCACCTGAGTGTATTAATTATAAAATTATACACTTTTATTTCTCTGAAAATAGGCCTTTGTTATTTATAACTGATTTATTATTAGTTTATACCTCAAAAACTATAATATTTTTAAAAATCATGTTTAATATTAACATTTGTAACAACTTTGTCATGTAGTTACATGAAGGGGATTGTCTGTGGTGCTACTGGAAGAATACATGTGTCATAAGACCATAGGTAACACATTGCAAACCTTGGGTCCTGTGGTTATTTTCAAATGTTTTTGGTGATTCTCCTGTGCGCTGCTTGGGGAATCCAAGCATGGGTTAACTTTGTCCATTAGCCTAGAGTCTGAGTTATGTAATTGTTGACCACGCCTCCTCTGGGATAGTTCAGTTTTTTAACTCAGTCCATCCTAAAGAGATTTTTTTTTTTTTTTTAGAATTTTATTAGAATTTGTAGGCCGCCCTTTTCCCTGAGGGGACTCAGGGCGGCTCACACAAAAACTGGGAAAGGGGAATACAGACAGTAGGACAAAACATGTAATAAAATAGCAAACAACAAACACTCATCATTCGGGCGGGTAACTATCCTATCCCCAGGCCTGACGGGCGAGCCAGTTCTTCAAGGCTATGCGGAAGGCCTGGACGGTGGAGAGGGTACGAATCTCCACGGGGAGCTCGTTCCAAAGGGTCGGGGCTACTGCTGAGAAGGCCCTCCTCCTTGTAGTTGCCAGCCGACACTGGCTGGCCGATGGAATACGGAGGAGGCCTAATCTATGAGATCTTATCGGTCGTAGGGATGTAATTGGCAGAAGGCGGTCTCTCAAGTATCCAGATCCACTGCCATGTAGGGCTTTATGGGTGATTAATAGCACCTTGAAGCGCATCCGGAGATCAACAGGTAGCCAGCGCAGCTCGCGGAGGATAGGTGTTATGCGGGTGAATCGGGGTGCACCCGCAATCACTCGCGCGGCTGCATTCTGCACTAGCTGAAGTCGCCGGATGCTCCTCAAGGGCAGCCCCATGTAGAGCACATTGCAGTATTCCAGCCTAGAGGTCACAAGGGCCCGAGTGACTGTTGTGAGAGCCTCCCGATTCAGGTAGGGTCGCAACTGGCGCACCAGGCGAACCTGGGCGAATGCCCCCCTGGTCACAGCCGTTAAGTGGTGGTCAAATGACAGCTGTGGATCCAGGAGGACTCCCAAGTTGCGAACCCTCTCTGAGGGGTATAAAATTTGACCCCCCAGCCTGAGTGGTGGAATAATAGCCAAATCTTTGGGAGGGAAACACAACAGCCACTCGGTCTTTTCTGGGTTGAGCACAAGCTTGTTCACCCTCATCCAGTCCATAACGGCCTCAAGACCCCGGCTCATCACGTCAACCGCTTCATTGATTTGGCACGGGGCGGACAGATACAATTGAGTATCGTCCGCATATTGATGGTATCTAATCCCGTGCCTGCGGATGATCTCTCCCAGCGGTTTCATGTAGATGTTGAATAGTAGGGGGGATAAGACCGAACCCTGAGGCACCCCATAATTTAGGGGCCTAGGGGACGATCTCTGCCCCCCCACTAACACCGACTGCGACCTGTCCGAGAGGTAGGAGGAGAACCACCGTAACACGGTGCCTCCCACTCCCACCTCCCGCAGTCGTCGCAGAAGGATACCATGGTCGATGGTATCGAAAGCCGCTGAGAGGTCAAGGAGGACCAGGATGGAGGAACGTCCTTCATCTCTGGCTCTCCAGAGATCATCCATCAATGCGACCAAAGCGGTTTCTGTGCTGTAACCGGGCCTGAAGCCTGACTGGAAGGGGTCTAGGTAGTTTGCTTCCTCCAAGGACCGTTGGAGCTGGAAGGCCACCACCTTCTCAACAACCTTCCCCAGGAAGGGAAGGTTGGAGACTGGACGATAGCTATTAAGAACAGCTGGATCCAAGGATGGTTTCTTCAGGAGGGGTCTCACCACCGCCGCTTTCAGTGCGGCGGGGAAGTTCCCCTCCCGAAGGGAGGCGGTCACAACCGCCTGGATCCAGCCTCGTGTCACCTCACTGCAGTTAGTAACCAGCCATGAGGGACACGGATCCAGAACGCAGGTGGAAGTACTTACAGCTCTCATGGCCTTGTCCACATCCCCGGGGGTAACGTCTTGAAACTCAACCCAGAGCTGTTCTACTTGGTCCCCCTGCGCCTCGGCTGGAACTGCGGGGGTGGAGTCCAAGTCCGACCGAAACCGAGCAATTTTGTCCGCTAAGAATTGGGCATATTCTTCAGCTCTGCCCTGCAAGGGTTCCCCCGCCTCCCTTTTGTTCAATAGGGAGCGGGTTATCCTAAACAGGGCGGCTGGGCGGGACTCAGCGGATGCTACCAGGGTGGCTATGTGCGATCTTTTTGCTGCCCTAAGTGCCCTGGTGTATTCCCTGGTGCAGGTGGTTACCATTGCCCGGTTCGATTCGGACTTATCGGACCTCCAACGGTGCTCTAGGCATCTCCTCCGGCGCTTCATCTCCCGGAGTTCCTCGGTGAACCAAGGGGGTCTCCGGGATCCGCCGCCTCGGAGGAGCCGCAGTGGCGCAATCCGGTCGAGGGCCTCCGACGCTGCCGAGTGCCACGCAGCAGCCAGAGTCTCCACCGGATTGTGGGCGAAAGAGTCAGGAATAACCCCAAGCTCTGTCTGGAACCTTACTGGCTCCATAAGACGCCTGGGGCGGAACCACCTGGTCGGTTCCTCCTCCCTACAGTGGGGGTTTGGCCTCCGGAAGTCGAGCCTCAGTAGGCAATGGTCTGACCACGACAGGGGTATGATGTCACTCCCCCTCAGACCAAGATCACAAATCCACTGCTCCGAGAGAAATACGAGGTCAAGCATGTGTCCCGCTGAATGGGTTGGGCCCCGAATTACTTGGGTCAAGCCCATGGCTGTCATGGAAGCCATGAACTCCTGCGCCCCATCAGAGTTTTCACCGAGCGACGGCAAATTAAAGTCCCCCAGGACCATCAACCTAGGGAACTCAATTGCCAGCTCGGCTACCGACTCGAGGAGCGAGGGGAGGGCTGCTGCAACGCTGTTGGGAGGCAGGTACGTTAGCAGCAGACCCACTTGACCCTTGAGGTCCAACTTTAACAGCAAAGACTCACACCCGACAATCTCCGGAGCAGGGACCCTACGAGGAACTAACGACTCTCGGATAACAGCGGCCACACCCCCACCCCTTCCCTGGGCTCTCGGCTGATGCAGCACCTGAAATCCTTCTGGGCACAGCTCTACAAGGGGGACTCCTCCCTCTGGGCCCAGCCAGGTTTCAGTAATACATGCCAGGTCTGCCCTCTCGTCTAAAATTAAGTCCCGGACGAGAGGAGCTTTATGTACAACAGACCTGGCATTTAGCGACAACAGCCTGAGACCAGGGTCCTGACTACTTGCGCCATCTGGTCTTGGAGTGGGACTCCTAGGGCCGGAAGGAGGGATCTCTGTAATGTAGCGAACCCTCCTTCCCCGGTAATGGCCTGCCCTAAAGTCCCCGCCGTATCTGCCCCTCCCTGTTACGACCGCAATACCCCGACCCTCTCCCGTGTCTCTGGTCCCCTCAACCACCCCCGTGGCCCCCGCAACTCCCGGCAGGTCCTCCGAATCACGCATACTCATACACTCCCCCAAACAGTCCCCACGTAAGAAGTTAAAAACACAAAATTACAACAATATGATCATAAAAAAGTGGGACATTCATCCATCTCAAGCGTACCTCAAGCATAACCCATACAAAGACAGAAGAAAAAGGTGAAAGAAAAGAAAGAAATTATAAATTGCGCATAAAAATTGATTGGTTTAAAGTGCGAATAGTTCTGGGAAGGTCCAAAAAAAAAGTCCAAGATGGTTAAGGCAAGCAGAGGGCCTTCTATGTACTGTAAGTACCCCCGCTCGGCCAGTAGTGGCGCTATCTGTGGCCGCAGATGTATAATTTTTTGCTCTAGGGTAATAGACAAAATTTACTCATTTCCTTCCTTTGGATTCCTACTACTATTTGACTGATTGTTGTGGATCGGCCAACTGCAAGACAGGACTGATACACTAAGTTAGCCTGAGCGCCTTAGCAGTTTGGTGAAGTTCCCTTTAAGGCTTTTGAGGCCGGGGGAACCATCGGCTCGAGACAATCACAGTCACGGAACTTGGTTTGCTTCGCTGCCGTGGAGGAGCGTTGGTTTGCCGCTCTCTGTCTGGATTGTTGAAGCAGTCGGAGTCGGTTCGCCGCTCTTGCTTGTCGTTGCCGCGATCAGGAGTCAGTTCACCGCTCTCATGTCAGTGAGCGATCAGTCCCACTTATTTTGCCACCTAGCCGCTTAGCGCCGTTTCCCCTGTTGCTGTAACCAGGTCAGCAGAGGATCACGGGGGGGGGAATTCTAGTGGCAAGTGGTGGCCATTTTGCAACCACATTTGAAATTCGTGCCATCCTTGCTGCGTCGGCTATTTTGATGGCCATTTGGAGTTTGGTGCCAAAAGGTGACCGGAAGGGGCGCTTCTAAAGCTTTGCGCCCAAATTGCAGAGATGATGTTCGTCGTTTTTGCCTGAGCATTGAGGAAGTCGGTTCGCAATCTTACTGCTCCAGCACACACGGCTCTCTTGCCATTCTCAGCAGCCTCAATTAGCTCCGTTACAGCTTCTATCAGTGCACTCACCCGGATTGGGATGTAAGCTGAGCCTTTCAACTCCCCCCCCCTTTATATTTCAATGGCGGATTGTTCAGTTTCTGGAGGCAGCGCTGGGGCTTCTACTCCCCGCTGCACTCTGATGCTACCAGAACTAACACTAGGGTGGGCAGAGTCACCACTAGGGCCGCTAGTCAAAGGACTGCGGTTCCCGACAGGGCCACTAAGCGCAAGGACAAGAGTAAATCGGCCAAGGCACCTGTGGTCACTAGCAGATCACCACCCACGCTTT
The DNA here is from genome assembly GCF_051295495.1 of Thamnophis sirtalis. Taxonomy (NCBI): domain Eukaryota; kingdom Metazoa; phylum Chordata; class Lepidosauria; order Squamata; family Natricidae; genus Thamnophis; species Thamnophis sirtalis. Next base: position 69,186,488 of record NW_028261388.1, read on the forward strand.
TGGCTGAGGGTCCTTCCCCTGGTTCTTCCCTTCATTTGGCAGGGATCCAAGGTTGGTCTCTTGACACCTCCCCCTGGGCCTACCATTTGAGGAAGGGGAATAATAATTAAAAGCAATGTCAGATTTGGGGAGGTTTTAAGTCTTTGCTAAAGAATTGTAAAGAATTTTGCAACCTGTGGTTGGTTGAGTTTCCCATTTTTTCTTCAAGCTGAGAATCTATTTTTTGTTAGGATACCAGATATTTAAATTTATTTATTTATTTGATCAATTTACACAGCTGCCCATCTCAACAGCAACACTCATTGAACAATGATTATTGTAAAAAAATACTTATAGAAATAGCATTTAGTCTTATAGATCGCTTCATAGTGCTTTACAGACCGCTCTGAGTGGTTTAGAGAGTCAGCATATTGCTCCCAACAATCTTGAGTTCTCATTTTACAGACCTTGGAGAGATGATTCAACCTTGAGCTTGTCTGAATCCAACTCCAGTTTGTGGGCAGAGGTAGCCTACAATACTGCATTCTAACCACTGTGCCACCATGGCTACTACAAAGTTTAAAATACACAGCAGCTGAAAAGAGCAATAATCATTCACATAGCTAAGAGATGCACTTGCACTGCACCACCTGTTACCCATGCATTCTCATACACCCTCCCCTACCCAACATGAGCCACCTCAAGGTCTGCCATGCTTGTGTCTCCCTTGCCACCTATGTACCCTTCCAATCTTGTACATGCATCACACCTCCCTGGACATTCATCCTCCCAGAGCCTCATTTGTATCATATATCCTCAGCTACTTATGCACCACCACACACTTTCTCCAACCTGGCAGCAGCTACCCCAACCCTTACTACACTTGCGCCATACCTCCCCAGCCATTCATGCCTCAAAGCACTCATGTCATGTTTTCCCAGCCATCTGCAGACTTACACCTATTGGTAGCAGCCACCCCAAATCCATTCCACATGCACCTCCACCACCATCTGCGTATCCTCCCCAAACCTTGCTGTACTCACAACATGCCTACCCCAGCCACCCACACCCTTGCCTCCTCTCCCACTCAGCAGCTACCTATCAGCCTGCTTGCAATCCACCTGGGACTTGCAACTTCCTGCTGGGCTTCCCCACTGACTGTGTTGTTGGAAGATGGTAGGATTTGTGCGGATATACTTGTTTACCAACTCAATCCTCATTTAATAGCAACAGGGATTGTAGAGATTGATATTGCTAAACAATGTGTCGTGTGAATGCTTTATGTCCACATTGCTTAGTAATGAAAGTTGTAGTCCCAATTGCTGTTGTAACTCCAGAATTACCTGTATCTCTCCAATTGCAATAATAGTGGAAGAAATTCATGTGGTAGCATTTCTTTATTTTCTACTGGCAATATTCTCCCAAATGAGATTCTTATCTTCTCTTCCCCCCCCCCCTCCTGTGTGTGTGCTTTGAAAGAAACCTTTCTACAAAGAAAAGCCAATTTTCTTGGAAGATATAAATCTATAAAACTGTGCTGTAGCTCAGTCTGGTTTTATGGCAATGGTAGATTTGATTTCAAGATAGCCTATGGTCAGATTTGAAGAATTATAATGAGAGCTGAATTGAAATAAGATGTTATTGATTTTGTAATTGCTACTGTGTCTTATCTCCTAGAAATTCAGAAGGCCTATTTGTTTTCTTTGTAATTAGCTTTGCTTACTTGACAGGTAAAAATTAGAGGTTGCCTGAATAGATGAACAAGCTAAAATTGTAGAGGCTAAAATTGTAACTCTATTTAATAACAACAAGTTCCTAATAAATTAAAGAGAACCTTGAGGCCCTGAATAGCCATTCCTTTTGTACAATCCAGCAAACTCATTGAGACCTGGTATATAAATTATGCTTCCATGTAACCTAAAACTAATGTACAAAAAAACCAAGACTACTAGCTATCCATCCATTGATTTGGCTAGTTCTGTTTAACAATATTACTACTTGTGTTTTCCCAAAAATAAGATTGGGTCTTATATTTTTTGGGCCTCCAAAAAAGGCACCAGGTCTTATTTTGGGGGAAGTCTTATTCCCCTCCCCCATTTTTTCCTTTAAGGGGAGAAGGGCAGAGCAAGCTGCCCCTCGCACCTCCTTGTCGGGGTTCCAAGTAACAACCCCAACGAAAAGAAACTCCAAGGCTTGTGTTTCCTCAAAGCTACAATTTATTGGAGATGTCATATTGGCACATTTGGAAAAATCTGAATCTGAAAGCTTCCAGGCTTTCCCCACCCAGTTAAAAGTTCAGACCCTGCCCCAACACCCACAAGTCCATCACATGGACAATCATTCATTGCCATTCATTGGATTCTTCCCATCCACATCCGTCCAGGTGCACGGACAAGTCTACCTTGAGTTTCTGAGAAGGAATGTTATGTCTACAATTCTCCCATACTCCATACCACCCCCCTTCCTACAATATAATATTGTTATATATATATGTGGCAGCCTTGAGGCCCTCTCCAAAGATGACTTCCAAGCCTGACAATTGCCTAACGTGAAACAGTTGATCTGCGGCTGCTTTAGGCGCTGCCTTGCCTAACATGAAACAGCTGATCTGCGCTCACTTTAGGAGCATCCTTGCCTAATGTGATACAGCTGATCTGCGGCTGCTTTAGGAGCCTGCATGGACTCCATGAAACAGCTGATCTGCGGCTGCTTTAGGCGCTGCCTTGCCTAACCTGAAACAGCTGATCTGCACTCACTTTAGGAGCCTCCTTGCCTAACACAAAATAGCTGATCTGTGCTTGCTCTAGGAGCTGCCTCGCTTCTTGCGGCCCTGCTTCTTGGAGCTGATGGCAGGATCGCCCATGAAGATCAGCTGTTTTGTATTAGGCAAGGAGGCTCCTAAAGTGAGCACATATCAGGCATCTGTAACAGGAGCAGAATAAGCCATAAATTTATGCATGTTAGAGAGGCCTTCAGGAAAGACCTCTATAGCTGATAACAGAGTTCTGGATCGATCCGGAGCTCTGTTATCGCCTACAGAGGCCTTTAGGAAAGCCTTGCTGGCTGCAGAAAAGATGGGCCGCAGTCTGCAAGACCTGGCTGCAACTATCCAAAGGTAAGTAGTAGAGCAGCTCCAGACACCCCCATCCCCACCCTAGCTTAATTTTTACCTGTGCACCCTGGAGTGGGCAGGGTCTTAATTAGGGCTTATTTTGGGGGTAGGATTATTGGGCATACGTGCCAAAATCAAGCTAGGACTTACTTTCTGAGTAGGTCATATTTTCAGGAAAACACAGTAGTTGGCTATCACCATTTTTGATGGCAACAAATTCTGTAGTTTCCAATTTGTAAAACAATTATCAAATTTAAGTCTTAAATTTTATTAGATAACTTCAATTTTAATATAATAAGAAATAAAGCTTTCCTATTCATTTTCTATACTATGCAATTTCATATACTTCTATAAAATTTTCCTCTTATCAGCCTTTTTTTAAACTAAAATGGCCCAAATATTGTTCTAGTTTCTTGCAGGTTAAGATAGGGTAGTCTTTAATCATTTTGGTAGACTTTTTCTGCGCAGTTCCCAGCGTTATTGTATAGCTTTGAGATACAGTGACCAGAACTGAATACAATATGATTAAAAGGAAGTAATTATATTGGTTGTTTCATGTTTAGTCTTTTTCCTAAAGATTCTATTCAAAGAAATATTTTTATTCCCAATTGTTGCATGTTTTTAATAGAATATTCTGAAAATTACTAGTCTTCTAGACTCAAGAGTGTTTAGAATCAGAGTAGAAAAAACAGGAAGAAACAACATGATTTCAGATTATGTCAGGATAATAGAAGAAAAACATCCTTCATTGAAGCAGATATATATAGTTTTGATCTTGTCTACAGATGGCTTGGGAAGATGTAAAAAATGAGATGGTTGGAGAAAAGGGATTGGCACCAGAAATTGCAGATCAAATTGGTGGATATGTAAGACTCCATGGTGAGTATCAAAACAGGTCAGATATGTATGTCTTAGTTCTCTAAGACTTGCAGGCCTAAAACCTATATCATTCTCTTCTATCTCATTACTGGTTAAGTGATACATAAGAGTTTACCAGAAAATAGAAAGTCACATAAGAGGAATATACTGGCTGTTTGCTTAGCACACTCATGGCTGCCAACACTAAAGAATCCCTTTCAGTGTATATTCCCCATTGTATGCTCTTCACTCTCTTGTATTCCTTCCTTCCTTCCTCTCCAATCTCTCTGCTCTATGTGAGTGGAAAAAGATGGGTCAGGCACAGGACAATGCATACTGAGTTTAATGGGGATCGAAACAGAGATGGTATAAAGATCATAAATGCTTGAATAGATCACAAAGTTGTTTTTTCAGCATCCTCATAACTTTGAACACTTGCTGCACAAGACATTGAGGCAGTCAGTCAGATCTATCTATATCAATATAGGTGTTCCTTGTTTAAAATCATTTGTACAGCAACATTTTGTTTTATTTTACTATTTTTCACATTTTTGAACTGCCCATCTCCCTTAAAGAGGGAATTTATAATGGCATTGGAGTGGTAGTTATGACCAGACTTCATACTTGCTGTCACAGTCTCACAGTTACATAATCTCAAATTGTAATCTTCTCTATCAACTTCCCACAAGCATAGTCTTGAAAACTGACAGGAAGTCAGAAGCCAGGGTTACATGAGGTCTTTGCTTAGCGACCTGAACAGTTTTTGTTTAACTATGGCTACTAGGAAAGCCATCACTAAGCAGTATGTTCATATAGTTTTCAGTTTATATCTGCATGACTTTACAAGGGCATTTCCTGTCTCAGTGTTGTTAAGCAAGGACTACCTGTACTGTATGCCTGCTTCAATTTGCACAACTTGTACATACAATAATGTGAAAAGAAGTATACCCTCTTTGAGTTACCCATGTTTTTCGGAGTATACGCCACTCCGGAGTACAAGACGCACCTTAGTTTATGGGGAGGAAAACAAGAAAAAAAAATGAGATGCAGGGGCTGACGTCGCGATGGCACAATGTGCGATCTTGGTGCTCCAAGATTGCAATCGATATTTCTGCCGCTGGACTGTCCATTTGGACCTAAACTGTCCTGCAGAGAAGGTGATTGAGAAGCACACCTCCTGCTAATCTCAGGGACACTGCAAAGTCCCTGAAAGATCCAGGAATAGCCTTTTTTCCGGCAATAGAAATACAGCTAATGAAGCTGCTAAAGTTGGGACAGCTTCGGAACGGGAAGAAAGCGAAAAGAGAAAGTATGTCAAATTGGTGAGGAAATTTTATTATTAGAAAAAGAGACTACCCCCCCCCCAAAAAAAAATTCAGTTAAATTAAAATTGAAGATAGAAGACTGTAAGCAGTGAAATTAATCTATATTAAACAAATGTGGCACTGTGATTATGGCTAGACATCTCCACTTTGGTCTCATCTGTCCAAAGGGCAGTGTTCCAGAAGTCATGTGATTTGTTCAGATGCAACTTGGCAAACCTAATCTGCGCTGCCATGTTCTGTTTAGAGAAAAGAGGCAAACCTTCCAAACAAACAATACTTGTTCAATCTTTTTCTAATTGCACTGTCATGAACTTTGACCTTTAACTTAATACTTGTGCTAATATATATATGAGTTACTTACACACACACAACATGTATAAATGTGTGTGTGTGTGTGTGTGTGTGTGTACATACATACATACAAACAAACAAACATAAGAAACAGACATTGTGATCTCTGGAAGTGGAATATCTACGTGGAGGGTGATCCCATATATCCGGGGGGGGGGGGTATCCAAAACTGCCGCATCATCCTTTCCACAGGGTCAAGGAGACGCATAAACCAAATCAAACATTTGAGAATGAGATTGATGCGCCCAAAAGAAGCATTACCCAAAGAAGAGGCATCCTCAGTGATTTACCATATTAACTGCAGCAACTGTGCAAGTAACTATGTAGGGGTAACAGCTAAGTGGCTACCGACTAGAGTGCATGAACATGAAGTGACTGTCCAGCGCAAAGAACAGCGCTCTCAGATCTGGACACATATGAAAGAGCACAATCCCATGTTCAATTTTCAAGAGCCAGAAGTTATTACCCATGATGCAATAAAAGGAGGACACCTACTGAAAAAAGCCTCATTTTCCAACAATAACTCCATCAATAGGCATATCGACCTGCTACCCGCTTACTAGGCATTGAGGCACCAAGAAAGATCCTGCAGGATGAGCAGAGACCAACTTCTATCCCGGAGTAGAGATTGATGGCACACACATCCCTTTGGACATGCAAACCTGTCCTACAAAGACATAGCCAGCCCAGGTTGAATGCCAAGGAGCCCTTCAGAATTGTCTCAAGACGTAATAGATATGAACAACGAGGAACAAGTCGGGCCAGTTACAAGATCACAGGCAAAACAACAAATTAAGCTGGTTAATACATCAGATGTGGCTGTGAGGTGAAGAAGAGTGGGGAGGTGTGAGAGGAAGCCAGAGAGAATGCTGTTAAAGCAACATCAGACAGCTCAGCATTATTCCCTGAGGATGAGCAGCCCAAGCTGACATGCCTGATGTAAAAACAACAAAGCTAGTTACAGATGGGAGGCAGGTGGATGGGCCTATCAGCGTGCAATGGCCAAATTGATTAATAGTGTATAAAGGCAGATATCTCTTTAATGGTTTTTACACTTTGATGATGTTAGCAGTGGCTAACGAAAGCTAAGTGAGCAATATATTTTAAAGTTCCAGAGATCGCAATGTCTGTTTCTTCCTTGGGGTGAATTTGCTGGGACATCCACTTCTGGGAACATTGGCAACTGTCATGAATATTTTCCGCTTGTAAATAAACTTCCTTGCTTTAGAACAGTGTTTTTCAACCACTGTGCCGCGGCACACTAGTGTGCCGTGACATAGTGTAAGGTGTGCCGTGGGAAAAACACCCGCCGGGTGTTTTTGCCTCGGGACATCTCTGTGTCCCGAAAGTTGCTTTCGGGACACAGGGATGCCTCTATTAAGTCCCTGCGGCCCCGCGTTTACTTTAAAAATGCGGGGACCGCCGGGAGGTAGCGCACGCAGGGACGTCACTGACGTCCCATGCGTGCGCCCATAGCAACAATCGCGGAGGACTGGAGCAGCGAGGAGAACGTGCGCTGTCAACTTGGTAAGTGTTACCAGCGGCGCGTCTCCTTCAGTGTTCCGAGCACCGAAGTGGGGCAGTGTACACAGGCATACAGCCTTCAGTAATACACTGTATGGCTGAAGGCTGTATGTCTGTGGGGGAACTATACTGCACCTAATGTGGGGGAAATACAACCTATAGGCACAGAGTTAAAAAAATTTAACATTTTCTAATGGTGGTGTGCCTCGTGATTTTTTTCATGAAAAAAGTGTGCCTTTGCACAAAAAAGGTTGAAAAACACTGCTTTAGAATAATTGACTTTGAATTGTTTGGAAATAGCCTTATTACCCTTCCCAGATTGATGGGGAGCAACAACAGAGAATGTACTTTTTTTCACATGACTATACCAGTTTTAGAAGAAATGAAATTGCACTGCATGAGAAATAGAAGAAACAAAAGAGAGATGAATGAAAGGATAAAAGTTTAGTACTACTGCTGAATCCTTCATACAGGCATCAGTCCTACATGTCTTATTCCTACAGGTGGACTCAGTTTAATTGAACAATTGCTTCAAGATCCAAAGCTGTCACAAAATAAACTAGCTCGGGAAGGGCTTGAGGAAGTAAAACAGCTATTCAAATATTTGGATATTTTTGGCATTTCAGATCAGGTAAAATTCTATTATTTCTTCTTCTAATTACATTGAGCCGAGTCTGTTCTGTTAATGAGAGTTTTAAATTGTTTTACAGTTTTCCTTTGATCTAAGTCTGGCTCGTGGTTTGGATTACTACACTGGAGTAATATATGAGGCTATCCTTCTCAAGGAACCAAATGATCATGTAGAGGAGTCTGTTGGTGTTGGCAGTGTTGCTGGAGGTGGCCGTTATGATGGGCTAGTAGGGATGTTTGATCCCAAGGGTCGGAAAGTGCCTTGTGTTGGAGTCAGCATTGGCATTGAACGAGTCTTTTCCATTATGGAACAAAAAATGGAGGTAAAGATTGTTTACTTTTTTTTTACTTGAAAGCTTCTCTCTGATTAGATTAGATTTTCTAGAAGTGGATAAAATGCTTGAAGTCAACATATTCTAACCTCTGGTCAAGTATATCCCAGGTCAGATATCTGTTCTGATGATAGAACAAAAATGAAATGTTCAGTGTCAGGAAAATAAGATGCTTCCTTCTCAAAATTTTCTCCACATCTCCTCTAGTGTTTTTTCTCCGTGGGCTTCTGTGTTCTTTACCATTTATGAATTCTTTTGTCTCAGAAAACCAAGTCCAAATTCATGTTTTGTGTATTGAGTTCTGGATCTGATTTGCAGTCAGATTGTTTGTCCTTCATCATTACTAATTTGCATTCAGTGAAATTGATGTTCTGTAAATGACTATCCCCTCCAGGACAGCCACTTCTACAACAGTCATCATACCATGCCAGATGACCAAATGTGTAGTATCTGTCCAGATAGATAGATAGACAGACAGACAGACACACACACACACACACACACACACACACACACAGACAGACAGACAGACATAAAGGACTTATGCTGCCATCAATCCTATCTTGGCTGGCTCGGAACATAACATTAAAAATATAACAAAAACTCCTATTTTGTAAGATTATGTGAGTAGGCTGTATTAAGCAGACATTTCAGGGGAAAGGGTGTTTCATAAGGCAGGGGGTGCTAAAAAGAAAGTGTGCTTCTTAGTTCTTACCAAGACAAGATTTAAGGAAAGGGACCCACCCTGTGTGGCCTGGTGGAATGGGTAGATTTCCTCTGGAAAAGGCTGTCCCTCAGATAGCCTGGCCCCATAACATTACATAACATTAGGGCTTTAACCAACACATTGAATTGAACTGAATTGAAGAAAGAGACAATAACAGAGTATAAGAAGATAGGGAGGAAACAAGGAGGATAGGAACATTTTTTTTAATTCAGGCAGGAAATTGAGAGCTAAGAGCAAAGCACCTCCTAAAAAGTAATCTGAAAAGTCAACATTCTTTGTGGAGAAAAAGAATTCCTTCCCTTTGTTAAGCAGTCCCATCCCAGTAGCAAAACAAACATAATCATGAGAACAGAAGCTAACATTATAGTTCGTAAAATATGGTTTTTTAAAAAAAAATATTATAAACAGTTATACACATTGACAAAAACATATGCAGCACTTACAAATAACATCAGAACTACATGTTCCTTCTTACAGCAGATATCCATCAGTGCATCTATACAAACACTATTTCCCTCTCAATATATTCTAATTTTACACTTATAGTCCTATTATTTCTTATTCTTTTGCTTATCAGTCTATGTTTGGTTATTTGTATCAGACAGTCTTTGCTGTTCTTCTACTACTATATAACTTTTCCTACTTTTGTAAATCCTACTTTTCTGTTATTCTTTCTATTATCACATGTAAACATACCAGTCTGGAATGGTATAGGACCATGAGGGCAAACCTATGCATATGTGCCAGAAGTGGCACGCAGAGCCATCACCCATTACTTTTCCAGGTTCCGGCACACTGGCCAGCTGGTCTTCACACGCACGGGAGTGCCGGAAACCAGAAGAGCAGCCGCCCAGTGCACATGCACATGCCAGGAAGATGATCTTCTGGTTTCTGGCATGCATGTGCACTGGCGGCTGGGAGACAAGCCAGGTTTGTATGGTTCTTTGGAACATCAATAGGATGGGAGCCATCATAGTAATTTATTAAACCTGAGTTGCATGTATGAATTGCAGTAATATTCTTACTGTATTTCTATAAATCTCTCTCTCCTCAACATTTTTTCTCCATCAGGCTTCTGAAGAGAAAATCCGAACAACAGAGACCCAGGTGCTTGTAGCATCTGCTCAAAAGAAACTTCTTGAAGAAAGACTAAAGCTTGTGTCCGAGCTGTGGGATTCAGGAATTAAGGTGCATCTTAATCATATCTAGGTCAAGCCAATAATTGCAATTCTAGACTAAACCTGAGTTTGGTCACAAAGAATTCTAAGCCTGCCTGATGCAATATAGCTCTTCAATAATATAGATCTATTTAAAACTTGATAATTTAGCTCAATTAACAGTGTCAGCTTGATCATCTTATAATGCAACAGGTATTTAGCTTCTCAGCTAATACTACAGGTAGTCTTTGAGATACAACAGGACACTTAATGAACATTCAAAGTTACAGCAGACACTCCAAAATTACACATGACCCTGTTTCAAAGTTACAAGGGCTGCAGTGCCCCTGTGGTCATTCACCCTTACAACTGACCACAGGGATGCTGCAGTGCCCCTCCACTTCCCCCCCCCCCCGCATTCCACCTCGCCAGGACCCTATAGCATATGCCCATATGCCCATCACCCATCACATTCACTTTTTGAAGCTCTCTGGACCTCATGTTGGGGAACACAAGCAGAGGCCGTGTGTCCCTGAGCTGTGCAGAGACAACCCCAAGGCAGCTGCCATTGTGTCACACCTGCTCATAGGCAGGGAGAAAGTGGCAGCTGCCAGACAAACTCATTCATTTTACTGCTTTAACAGGGTCTGCACCTTACTGCAGAAGCTTCTGAACACTGTAGAAAGCTTCTGCGGTGCTGTGCAGACCTCATTAAGGCAACAAAGTGAAAGTTTGTCCCTTGTCCCAGAACTTCCCATGTGGCTACACAAAGAAACAATCCATTCCAGTGCTCTGGAAGGCCTCAAAGGTCTTCAAAAGGTAAGTGAGGAGGAGGGTGTTTTCAGTGGTGTGTTCTGGGCAGTACGCCCTGGTATGGGCGTACCGGTGGCAGCTGGGAGCAGCAGCCACCGCACAAGAACAGTGTTTTAGAGGTCCCACCCACCCGCCCTATTCCTTAACAGTATTTAAGCCAACTGGGCCATATGCGCACAGCGCCTGTACGACCTCTACCGAGCAGCTGGAGCATCGCAGGTGGTGAGTGCGCAGCGCGCATGGCCAAGGTGGACGCCCGGCCCCACGCAGTGTACCGGTTGTGACGGGATCCAAAACCCACCACTGGGGTCTTTGGCCTGAGGGGAATTAGGCCACAAGTCTCGGGACCCAATGAGAGTGGGAAAAGGGCTGTTGGGACCCATTGTTGTGTATGGGAAATAGAGCACATAGCATCTCAGGCAGTGTGGGACACCTTGATTGTCAGGACAGATGGGCCTGTGTCTGTGCTAGGTCTCCAAGGATCATCTCCACCCAGGAGGCATCCCACATTCCATTTAATAACCCAGGCATTCATTTAATGATTCATTGGGGAGAACAGGGATGGGGGGGTCATTAGGTGAGATGCTTCACCTAATGATCATCACAACTTGTAATAGTACCGTAATAGGCTCCATTAGAGTCGTATCTCAAGGGCTACCTGTGTGAGGATAACCATAAAATAGCATACATCTGTTATTTGATTGTTTGAAGTTTAGTTGGTTTAGTTGGTCAGTAGAGAATACATTCACCTACCCTAGGGAGAAGGTTTCTAAAACATTCAGACCTAAAAACATTCCAGCTCAGAATAAATGTTTCAATTGATCTTTCATTTCTCCAAGCCCAAACCCCCTGACCAGTCCACCAGTAACCAATATACTGCGTGAAGTTGTTTTAATCTCTGAGGTGCAAAGAATAACAGTTCACCCTCAGGGCATGATGGCTTTGAGAAACTGGCTGGGAGGGACCTCACTCTTGTCTCTGAAGATGCCCCCCCTTTTCTGTCTTTGAAGATGCTCCCCTCTTGAAATTCCCAAGTGGTTGTAGCAAAAGCAAGCTAAAATGCCAGCAAGCCTCCTCCCCTACCCTCACACACTTTCAACATAATGGCAGGACATGCAGGTGGATCTGACATGCTTCCCCACACCCTCACCCCCGAACAGCGATGTTAGTCCTAGAGAACAGAACAAAACAAACATGGAGAGACAAAATAAAAAACGAAAGGCATGCTATTTGGATTTGTCCAGGCACTGATTGTGGAAGTGTTTAATAAGTCTAGCGGCCCTAACAAGGCAATGGTCAACCTATTCATTCTAAACTGTTGGGAAAACCTTCATGCTGCCAAATACTGAAGGGTTCCCCTATGTCTAGGGGAGTCTTAAGAGTTCTATGATTTCAAAGTGCTGCTCCCCATCTACCATTAAAGGTTCTGGGGTTGGTGGAAGTTCAGGTCTAAGGGGAGAAGTAATCTCACGCTTCAATAAACTACAATGAAACGTGGTGAGCCGGTCAAAGCGACTTGGGCAAATCTAATTCCACAGTCACAGGTTTAATAATGCACTTAATTTGGAAGGGCAAAATTAGGTGCCAGCTTTTTTGATGGTTTTAGAGATTGCAGGAAATGGATGGAAAGATAGACACGGTTGCCAATCTTAAAACGGTGTGGGTTTTGCACACTTCTTGTCGGCCCAAATGAAGCAACTTGCCACATAGCTCTCCAATGTCTTTTTTCAGAGATGGTCACCAAAACTGTCTTGATTAGCTGTAGAGTTTTTACGAAGCCAAATTGTGCAATAGACTTGGAATCATGACTTTTCCCAAGAACCTACAGCCTACAGCCTCTGGCTTTCCAGTACATGTAATTTAGATATATTGGACTGAACACACATTTCCATGGCTTCAAACCATTTGTCGTGCATCACCTCGTTGTCAACTTGTCAGTTTTCTTTCCCCTATGCCTGGGTGGTCACTTGGGCCGCCAATTGCTTGGATTGAAGTACAGGTTTGACTACTACTGTTTTATGCAATTATATTGAGGCATTTGGGACAAAGCATCAGCCAGGAAGTTCTTTTCTTCTGTGAGGTAGCACAGTGTGAAGTTGAAGTGGTTAAAGTATTACGCCTATTGCATTCGTCTAGGAGACAGCCTCCAAGGTTTTTTTTTGTGTCTCTAGGTTCTTGTTGTCAGGCCAAACTTTGAAAGGCACTTTGCTTCCCTCAAGGAAGTGCCTCCAGGTTAGGAGTACCCAATGTACTGCAGATGCCTCCTTTTCCCATACCGCCCACCTCTGCTTGGTTGCCGAGAATTTCCTGGAAGTGTAAATGCAAGGCTGCATCTGGCCAGCCTTGTTCTCCTGTAGCAGCATAGCTTCCACAGCCATGTCACTAGCATCAGCCTGGATGACAAAGGGAGTGTTTGGGTCAGAGTGTTTCAGGACTGGTTCAGCTGCAAATAGACATTTGAGTTTCTCAAATGCTGGTTGGCATTCCAAAATCCATCCAGGAGGCTAGCTAGGTTTAGGTTTATCCTCCCCTTTTGTCTTAAGTTTGTGATAGGGAGTGCAATCTGTGCAAAAGACGGGATAAATTGGCAGTAAAAATTAGCGAAGTGTAGGAAGCTTTGTAGCTGCTTCTTGGTTCAGGGTGGAGCCCAGTCTAGTACTGCTTGGACCTTTTGGAGGTCCAGGTCAATGCCTTTATGTGAGATGTGATAGCCCAAGTAGTCTATTTTGCTTTGATGAAACTCACATTTGGAGAATGTCTATGGAGATTCTCAGTCATCCAGGTCATGGTTGTCCCAAAGGTGCTTTTTTTTTTCCTTGAAAAAAAGCACCTTTGAGTTACATTTGGAGAATTTGGCATATAGGTTGGCAGCCTGCAGTTTTTTGAGTACATCCTTTACTAATTTCACATGCTCAGTCTTTGTTTTGGTGTAGATTAAAATGTCATTCAGGTACACCAGTACTCCTTTATACATGTGCTCATGTAAAACCTAGTTTATCGATTGCATGAACATTGTCAAGGACAATGGGAGGACTTTGAATTGGAAGCATCCCAACAGGCAATTGAATGCAGTCTTCTACTCATCCTCCTCCCTAATTCCCATGCAGTAGTAAGGGGTTGGAGAAACCCCCGCTGTGGTGTCTAACGCTGAAGCTCGCCCTCCATCCTCCTCCTTGGGTTCACTGGGCCTTGCTGGCAGCAGTCTTGGCATGTGCTTTGTGTGACTTCAGGGTTTGGAAGGCATTCATCATGAACTGCATGGCTTGCCTCATTATTAGGCCTGCTTAATCGAGCTCTTCCAGCTCTAATTGCCTTTTTTGCCACTGGCCGCCTCGTCTGCCTCAGGTGATGGTCACCTCTTCGGTTCTTCCTTCTTTCTGACTCCAGGGATCACCTGGATCTTGATGAGTCTTCCAGATTCTGACTCCATCTGCTGGAAGAGGTCCAGCCTGGGGGGAGTCTGGATGACGTTTCCTTCCAGCACTAGAGTTTCCTCCTGTTTGCTGCCTTGGTCTGACATCATGTGCACAGTCCCCACGGTAGGACAGTGTGCCGCTCCTGATTGACTGAGTTTTCAGCTAGCCCTCAGGAAAACAAGACTCTTAATCCATTAAGTTGACTCAATAGGAACTTTGAGAGAAAAGTGATTGCAGGAGAACAAGGCGAAATCTGAAAAAGTCCATGCAATGCAAACAGCATTGTTTTGTTTCCCCAAGCCCAACCCACCTGACCAGTCCACTAGTAACCAATATACTGCTGTGAAATTGTTTTGTGAATCTCTGAGATGCGAAGAGACAAATGTTCATATTCATGGCATGACGGCCTTGAGAAACTGGCTGGGAGCTCACTCTTGTCTCCAAAGACACTCTGCCTTTCTATCTTTGAAGATGCTCCCCCTCTCTAAATTCTCAAGCAGTTACAGGAAAAGCAAAAAGCTAAAATTCCAGCAAGCCTTCTCCCCCCACTTCCAACAGAGTGGTTGGGCATGCAGATGGATTTGACAGGGTTTGAGATCTGTATAGCCAATAGACAGCTAGTATCGATTTAATCTTTGTTACTATTCGTAAAACCTATTTCATGGGAAGAGGCAGTGGTGTCCATGATGGAGATAAAAGAGGTCAGAGTAATATAAGTAACATCCTGTAACTATAAAACCCTGAACCTCTTCTGTATGACTAAAGTAGCAAGAACCTACAGTTACTTCTGGGAAGAGGGGTAAAATTTGAAGAAAAATTACACCGGAGCTATTTGGGAAATTAAAAAACGGCAACCAACACTACTCTTTTTCTCTTTTTATATAAATTCTTTACTGTGGCAATGTTTGAATTCATGAGTTATAATGGAATGTTGCCCCCATGTGCTCGGTCTTGTATTGTGTATACTTTTGTAGGCAAGTTGACAAATGCACAAATGTGTCATACTATGAAATTCTCAGGCTTTGAAGCTGAAGTCAATCCCTTGCTGTTGCTTCTTTATTGGGCTAAAAAAAATGTTTATCTGTTCATATACATTACGTTGCAAAAAAGTACGATTGACTATTGCTTCTGTTTTCACTATTTAAAAAATTACTATTTAAAGTTTGTCTAAAAATTTCAATCCTTTAACAAATTCTACTGAAATGGGCAGTCTGTAGAATAAAACTTTGACAGAGCCTAGTAATTTTTATTAACTTTGTGACCTAAGGGCTTGTTTCAAGTTCCAAAGGTTTCCTATGATAGACCATAATGGATTATGTGAAATAGAAACAAATCTAATAACAGTATTGTGGTCATTAACCAGCAGAATGAAATAAAAACATTCTATTGGAAAATTGCATGTTTAAGAGATTGCAGTGGAACATTCAGAGTGGGGCTGATTTCTTTGTCTTGTCACTTTGGAACAAAATGTCTATTTTGTGCATACTATTTTTGTTTTTCTATGAAACTGACATATAGTAGCTAACCTCTCATACAAACTGAGCATTTCAAGTGCTTCAGTGTTACTTATAGATTACACATTAAGCAAAGTCTTTGATTTGCCACATATATTATGGATTTATTTAATTGGATCAAGCTTTTTTGGATATTACAGATTATTCAAAATCAAATTCTTGTTTACTGATTGAGCCTAACATTATTTAATTAAATATCCTTTGCAAACCATCAAATAAAATAATAGAGGAATCCAAAAAATTGTACCCTATGAGGATAGCTGCTGTCGATATCATATGCCTAACATTTAATTGGTATAAAATTTGCCACTGCAATTTAGCAATTTGGGAACAATCTCTGTATTTTAGAATTTGAGAAAAAAGCCTGTCAAAGTAAAAGAAACAGCTCCATAACTGCCTGGTTTGGCTCTGCAACCAAACAAGACAAACATAGACTTTAACGGATAATTAGAACTGCCGAAAAAACAACTGCTACCAATCTGCCTTCCATGGAGGACCTATATACTCCACGAATGAAAAAGAGGGCTGTGAAAATATCTACAGACCCCTCACATCCTAGACATAAATTGTTTCAACTTCTACCCACAAAGCAATGCTATAGAGCACTGCACACCAGAACAACTAGACACAAGGACAGATTTTCCCGAATGCCATCACTCTGCTTAACAGGGACGTGCACTCACTAAAGGCAGGGGAGGCGGGGCCTCACCAGTTTCTTGAAGAAAAAGAAAGAATTTTAAAGATTTTTAAAAAAAAATAATTAAAGCCAAGCTAGTTGCTACCAGAGTCCAACTCACAGTGACTTGGAGTCTGCTTATTGCTAACTGTAGGGGGAGGCCAGAGAACTATGGGCCTCCTTTGCATAAGGAATTTTTCGCCTTTTAACAGTTACGCAAGGGTTAAAAAGCAAAAAAATTAGTATGCAAATGAGGCCCATAGTTCTCTGGCCTCCTCCGGCAGAGGGCATGTGGTGACTCTAGGAGCAACTATCCTAGCCTGCCTGGCCCTGGAGCCTGGCTAGACCAAATCTGGAATTTTGGCGCAGCTGGAAGGTATGTGGGTCAGAGGGACGGGGCAGGGGGGAGGAATTCAATTTATTTGTAATGTAATTGTAATTTGTTTTTATTGTGTGTGTGTGTGTGTTTTATTTTTTAAAGTGCCTTCTGGGCCGAGTGAAGCAACAACCTTCGGACAGGAAAGCATACAGCTTGTTAGAGAAGTAGATTTTAAGGGGGGTTTGAAACAATAGCAATCTTACAAGCTCAAAGTTGGCACATTAATACAGAGTTTCTGTACAGGCTCCAAGCCATCTTGTTTCATTTCCATATTCAACATAATCAGCTAGGAAAAGTTGTTAGATCAAATCAGAGAAAAGAACAGACTTTCTGTGGTCTGAATGGATTTGTACTTGAAACTCTTGTTAATAAAGGATCGTGATGTGCATTTTGAAGGCAAAATTGCTTCAGATCAGCTGCAGCTTGGGGAAAGCCAGGGCTTGTGAGTTTGCCAACCGTGCGGGTGTGTGTGTGTGTGTCACGTCGGGGCAGCGCCAAACGCAGAGTCTGACCCTCCGACAACCTAGCTGGAAAAGGATGGGGGGGACGGAAAAACAAGAGGCGGTTTGAGCCCAATCTAATGGGTTGTGGGGACGAGGAGGAGTCGCCTGTTCCTTTAATTTGCTCTGTTTCCTCCCTGCTCCATAATTGGCAAACCGCATCTTCACAAGCCAGGACCACATGGTTCTCTCGAGAGAGAGTTAGAGAGGGAGAGAGAGGAGGGCGCCTTTGGAAAGGGGGCTGCTGACGCAGAAATCCTCCCTCCCATCTCTCAGGTCTCTTTCCCCACCCCATCCCTCTGCTCCCCCCAAAATCCACCCTCTGCCTTGCCAAGCCGCCGTGATGTCCTCAGAGAAAACAGGTGAAGAAGCGCCCTGGAGGCATGGGGGGGGGGGCGGAGTGGGAAAAACGTGGGGGAGGGAATCGCGTGTGCGTGCATGTGCCACGGAAGACCCCCATCTCCACCCACCCTCTCCAAGCAAAATGGATAAGGCCCGACCAAGTGGGGAGGAGCGAGGGGTGTTTTGGCCAGATCTGGAGCAGGAAAGTTTTTATGTGGTGCAAGGGGCAAAGTTGCAGTCTTTGGGAAGGTGGTGGGGTGGGGTGAGGGAGGGAAAGAAGAGCCGCGGTTTTTTTTTTTTCTCTTTCTCTCCGCCTCACCGGCCATGAAGCTCACTGCACGTCACTGCTGCTTAACAACTAATTTCCACAATAGTAAATACATTACTAAGAATGTATTACTATTATTCTTCTCTTCCTTCCTAGTATCTATCTCTCCCCACTTATGACTATAACTATATTGTTTGTATCATTCAATTCATATTGTTTTTATTTGTTTCTTAGTACGATTTGACTATCACTAAGTGTTGCATCTTTTTATTCTTGATGAATGTATTTTATTCTCCTTATGTACACTGAGAGCATATGCACCAAAGACAAATTCCTTGTGTGTCCAATCACATTTGGCGAATAAAGAATTCTATTCTAATGCACTGAGAAAACTGCAATGAAGAACAGAATTTTTAGAACCAGAATACTGAGAGGTAGTTTCCATCATGGTGTACTAACTTTTTCTTTTCTTTTTTCTACATTTTTCCAGGCAGAGATACTTTATAAGAAAAATCCCAAACTACTAAACCAGTTGCAGTACTGCGAGGAAACGGGAATTCCACTTGTTGCTATATTGGGAGAACAAGAGTTAAAAGATGGAGTTGTCAAATTGCGTGATGTGGTTACTAGAGAAGAGGTATGCCTGCCATTTATTGTAGGGTTGTATCTACATATCAGAATAAATACTCAACTAAAAGCAGGAATAATTATATTCTTTGTGATCTGTAAGCTTATTTTTCTTCTTGCAGATATTTCATTATCAAAATGGTTACCATCCTCTGTGATTTGTCCTGATTATCTTAATGGGTTGTTACAGCTAGTTAATACCCATTTCTGATTGACCTTCCTGGCTCAGTTCATTGCATTATCTGGGTTGATTGTTGTGGTTCCTCTTATTTAACTGTTGATTGCTGAGTATGTTATAAGATTTACTCCAATCCAGCGGTCACCAACCAGTGGTCTGCGAGAAAATTTTGGTGGTCCACAATGCACCCAGGTGTAGGAGCTGCTCCAGGATGGCAAGTGGGCCAGTCCTGTGACTAGAGCTCTTGAATATGGGACCGGACAGGCAGTTTGTGGCGGGGCTGGAAATCTCTGATGTAGAGGGCGGTAAGTGCAACATGAAACTTTGCAGGTGGTGCAACCTGTAAGGAGTAGCGCAGCCCTCACCAGCCGGAATGAGATAATGGTGCTGTTGCAGCAAGGAGCGGTGGCGGCAGAAGTGGGCCAAAGCAAAAGGTGTCAGCAACTTTTTTTAAAGACTTTATTTTTTATTTTTGAATAAACACAGACAAAACAGACAAAAAAAAACATAAAGCCATCTTCCATTACAAATTGTAGAAAGTGTGTCGATTGGTTACAAAAACTTCCATGCATCCCTTCCCCAGTCATCACCTACAATTCATATCGAAACATATATTTTAAATCAAATATATTTATATATATTACTATCATCATACCTCAACCTTCATTTGACTATAATTGTTTTTATGTCCTTTTATATAAAATATTCCAGATTTAAAGCAAAACCACATAATGGCATTCCATTAGCTCTTCCCAATATCATCCAGTAACATTACATCTTTATAACATGTTGTAAATAAAAATTGGTTATATTTAATAACAGAGTTTCTAAACCTCCTTTCGTAATCACCATTTGCAATTTATATCAAATTTCCTCTTATCAAACCAATACATATATATGCATTATTATCATTATCAATCAATTATTTAACTGTATCCATTATCACTTCATTTTATACATAATGCTCTAAATTTAACTAAATTTGACTTTTTTATTATAAGCTTGCTTTCATTACATCAACCTGCGTCTTTCCAGTAATAGTGCAGTCTTATGTCTCTTGCCATTTGTGGCATTAGTATTCTGGTTATTTCCTTAGTAAGTTTTGTATGGACTTCTCTTCGCAATTTATTGCTTATTGCATATCTTGTATGAGCTCAAAACCCTCCATCTGTTTCTTCGATCAGCTTATCTTTGGTTATCACTAGTGCTTCTGACAAGATTTCTCTCCTTAGTTCCATCAATTCTTCTCTCTTTCTTCTTCTATACTTTGAAATCTGGGGTAGAGCTCCAGTCCATCTATCTCCCGTTTCCATATACCACTCTTTACATTTCCAACCACGCTCAGTTACTGTCAGTATCAACAATTTTTTTGTCTCTTTGTTTATTTTTTCCTTCAGTTTTTAGAACTCTGACCTCCACTTTCTTCATTTGATGAACCCCCTCAATTTTTCCATCAAATTTTACTGTTCTACGATCTATGTTCTCCAATCTCTTCTCAATTTTCTCTGTTACTTCTAATAATTTTTGAATTTCAGACATAACCTGCAGCAAAAAGATTTCTTTTTCATGTTGCGCCATTCTTCCAACTTGTAAACACTGCCACTCTGGCATTTAAAACTTTTTATTAAATTTAAAGCAAGTTCATTTATAATCTTTCAAGACAAGGTTTTGTTTTCACTCCACTCCAGCTGCCAATAAAGGTCCCGAGGAGCACCTGTATAAACAACCCATGCTCTTCTCACTATCACTCTCTGTAAACAAGCTGAATAACCTTGAAATGCAAAGTCAAATGATCAAAGAGAAAAAAGAAAAGACAATATTTCCAAGCCTCCAGCCTCCAAGTGGCAGTGTTACTTCCTTTCCTTCTATTATTACAGCCCTCTTTGTATTCCTTTAATAACTTCTTTATATTCCAGGCTTAAAGAAAACAAAATTCTTAAATGGAGCAAAAAAACCAACAACTATCCAATCCAGCATTATAAAAATAAGGAAAAAGATTTTAATTCATAGGTATAAAAAAAATATAAAAAGTAGACAAAGAAAAACTAATCCGTTCAATTTAAAGAATAGGAAACATTTGCGAAAGTTCCATCTGTAAAAGAAAATTTTAAAAAAGGATAATACAGTCTAGTGTAGCTTAATTTCACCACTTGTTCTCTTCTGTTTTCAAATTTAATTTAGCTTTAATTTTTTGGGGTGGTAGTCTCTTTTATAATAATACGATTTCCTTACCAGATGGGCACACTTTCTCTTTCCGTTTTCCTCCCGTACCGGAGCTGTCCCAACTTCAGCAGCTTCAATGGCTACGCTTCTGTCGTCGGCTAAAAGAGATTCTTCTGGATCAATCAGGGACTTTGCGGTATCCCTGAGATCAGCAGGACATAGTCTTCCCTGTCACCGTCTCTTTGGGACGGTTTAGGTCCAAAAGGACTGTCCAGCAGCAAAGTATCAATTGCGATCTTGGAGCTCCAAAATCACACGTTGTGTCGTCGCAACGTCAGCTCCTCCTTCCAAGCAAAAATTAGATTTTTGTAAGCAGTCATAGCTCAAAAATTCCATTACTGAATCACCTGTTAAAATAACAAACAAAAAAAATAAGATGGCTTAGAACACATTATCTCCATTTTTCTAATCTATTCCAATGTTAGCTTTTAAAAAAGGTCTTATTTCTTATTCTAACATTATAGACATTTACATTGCATCCAGATTAATTTACAAGCTGTTTGGGTTTAAATTTTTCAATTAAAAAAAGAGCAATCCTTAATATAAAAGATCCAGTAGGCAGGCAGGATAGTATCATAGTACTGGGCAGAGAAGCAGTAGATGGTATAGAGACTGGCTAGGCAAATGGGCACTAGACAAAGTAAATTAGAACAAAGCAAGAAAGGGGAAAGGATGATGAATTTTTAAAAAGTTTTAAAAGGGTTATTCTGGTAAATATTCTGAAAAACATCCTTTATTATCCAGGATGCAATTCATCTGCCCTTTTAAATAATTCAGAGTAAATAAATTGATGTCAAGCTAGTTCTCCATGGCCTGCGGGCTACATCTATTCCTCCAGAAGGTTCCTTCTGGCCTACCAGTTCCTCCCACATGCTGTGCTCTGATCCTTTCCAAACAGCACTGGGAGAAAAAGCAAGGTTGTATTCACCACTGTTTGGAAAGGAAGGTAGGACGTGTGTGTGTGTATGTGTGTGCACGCTCAAATCAGCTGGAGGGTTTCTGGATGAGGAAGGAGGAAATACCTTTCTCTTTAAAATTAGTCTCAGCTTTCAGCCAGCTGAAGAGTTGCTTTCTTGCGGCTGTTTTGTCCCTCTGCTGTGGCTCCCTGTCTGCTGAACCCACCAGTGGCTGGCTTTACCCCTCGCCCTCCCTTCCCAGTCACTCCTCGCCTGGCCTGAGCAGGTAAGGACGGGGAATGGAGACTTGCTCCATGTTTCACAGGAGGAGCAAAACGCCCCTGTACTTGCTTCATCTCTTGCTGGGTCTCGTGGGCATTTCTTTCTTTTTGGTGCTGCGTGCACCTTGGTCACTTGGGGAGACACACAACTTTCTGCCCTGACACTGCTGCTGCTGTTGGTGCCTCCATGGCCTTCCCGCTGCTCTTGTAGCTCCACCGCCACCAAAGGCCAAAGAAGTGCCCGCAAGACCCAGAGAGCATCGGAGAATCAGAATGAGAGAGAGATACAGAGAGAAAAAGAGAGAGACAGAGAGACAGAGAGATAGATGAGAGACAGACAGAAATGAGAGAAAAGGACACAGAGAGAGAAAGAGATGCGTGTGAGAGAGAGGGGAGGGAGAGATATGGAAGAGGGAGAGTGGGCTGGATTCAGATTAATGGTCTGTGGGATTTAAAATTATGAATTTAGTGGTCACTGAAGTCCGAAAGGTTGGTGGACCCTGCTCCAGACTGTTTGTTTCCGTCTTTGGTTTGTGTTTGCTTTCTTCTTTTAATACTTTTAAAATAAAATTAATCTTTTTATGTCTGTGAATGGGTGATCTATTGGAATGCCAAGATTCTAGGAATATTCTTGTTTTTGGGTGGTTGGGCATTTTCTACATTATCCCAGATGAATTTATGATTTGTCTTTACCTTGTAAAATTAAAGAATTTGTCTGTGTATACTGAAATTAAACAAATTAAAACACATGTAGATTAAATCTTTATAATTTTTTAAAAAGCAGTCAAAAAGCCAAGAAGGAAGGCCTATGAAAAAATGGTTCAGGATAAAAATTTATATTACATTTTATGAAAATAAAATGAAAGCCAACTAGGCAACTTTGGACTAGTCACTTTCTCTCAGCCCTAAGTAGAAAGCAAAGGCAAACCACTTCCCAAAATCTTGCCAAGTAAACCGCAGAAACTGGTCCAGGGAGTCACCAAGAGTCAACATTCACTCAAAGATACAATTAAAAAATGGCAGGAAGAAAACCCTTGGTCACAATCACAAAGTAGCACCAGTGTAGTGGTTCCCCAGGCGGGGGGGAGTTCACTTCCTTTGAAAGATGTCAGGATGTAAAGTGAGGCCATGCAAATCTGGAAGAAGTTTCCTGCAATTAAGCATCACCATAGAAGCATTGCCAGTAATACTGCCCTGGTGGCAGCACATCAGTGGTGGGTTTCAAAAATGTTTGGAACGTCTTCTGTAGATGTGGCCTGCTTTCTGGATCCACCGGTGGAACCTCTTCTAACCAGTTCGGTAGATTTGACGAACCGGTTCTACCTAATAGGTGCGAACTGGTAGGAACCCACCTCCGCAGCACATGAATTGAAAATGCACCTTCACACAAAGATAGAAGGTATAAGCCATATTGATTAAAGGCAACTATAGTGCTGCCATATTTCATGTTTTATCGATAAGAGCCTTCAGAGACATATGAAAAGGTGAAAAAAATTGCCTCTGTGATGAATGGGTGGGGAGAGTAGTACCTCGAAGAAAAGTTATAAAGTTATTACCACTGCAGCAGCATTAAATCCTTGCAACTGTTGGAAGAAATACCCATCTGGTTCAGTTCCAAGCTGAAAGACACTGGAAGAAGAGGCTGGTTGGAAAGATGGTTTAATGATGAACAGAACCACCAAGCACATGTGGTTCTGGGTAGCTGACCACATGGAGTTGAGAGTGAGGGGTTTTTATAGCTTCTCTTGGGCTTTGAACTTGAGCTTCCTGTTCCTGTGCAATAACATGTGTTGGCTGCTGTAAAGGTCATAGCTGGTTCTGTAGGTTGTCTCAACTCTCAGGTTTGGTTGAGGTTTGGCTGATTCAATGAAGGGGCTTGTTGGGCAATTCCTATTGTGACTGAGGGCTAATCAGACTGCTGCAGGAAATTTACTTATGAGTAGAGCTAGCTATCTCTTAAGTGCTGATATCTGCTGTGGGCTGTTAGGGAAGGTGGGGGCTGCTTTCCAAGAGCATGTTTTTCCATTTCTCATCCAGGAAAATATAATAAATTGTCTTAATATTTCTCAAAATATTTCATTCTCCAAAGAGAAGGATGGGTGCTAAATTTCTATATAACTTTATTCCACAAAAAGTAATCCACCAGCTCTTCGTGAGACACATGAAGCCTTGAATCAGAATGACCTTGTACCTTTCCAGTCTAAGAAGTTTTATTAGACAGGCATAAATTGTTATGAACTGCAGCTCACTTCATCAGATGCATGGAGTGACTAAACTGATATTTAAACTGATGTTTAATTTGGGAAGGGGGAAGAGACAAGATGCTTATGCAGCAATTGTAATATGTTAAAAATCTACTATGTTTGTGGAGATCCCAACAAACTGCTAATTGATTGTAATCTGCCACACTTGTAACCTACCTAACTATCCTGTGTTCTGGCTTCCCCTCTTCCTCTCCCTCCATCCCCCCCCCCCATCCCAGTTTCAGTCCAAATCAACATACCTCTTCATATATGATGCATGAGCAGTTTATAACAAGATGTGATAGTCTGAAAAGATGCTAACAGGTTTCTTCTGATATTTGGCTACCATAGACCAGCACAGCTCCCCCTTTAAAATGCAGAATTGAATAGGCTTTCAAAAATGTAATTAAAACTGTATCGACTTTTGACATGTCTTTTGCTGCATGAAAATTAAAAAAAATGCTTGGAAATGATGGACGTTATATAAATGTTACATTGTGATACTTTTAAAGTACAGTGAGAAAAGTATTGAGATAGTGTATATTATTTTATACCTTAAGCCATACTTTTTCTTTGCAGGTGGATATTTGCAGAAAAAAGCTTGTGGAAGAAATCAAGAGGCGAACATATATTCTTTAGAAATATTGGATTCCCTTTGAAAAGATCAGCAAAATTCTTCATAAGTGTGCAAATCAGTTTTTTTTTCCAAAGCTGTAATTTATTTTTCTTTAAGCCACTTAATCTTACAAGATCAAGGAGCTTAAGTCTTAAAGAGTAAGGAACTGTGGTTCAAAGCAAATGAAGGCTGGTGTTTTCAATATACTGTTCCAGCATTTAAAATACTGGCATTCTGAATCTATGATTTGACATCAATAAAACTTGTTTCAACCCATGTTTTCTGCATTCGTCTTTTCCACTTAAGCAAAATAATGAAATGTACTGAACATTCAGTCTTACCTTACTCAAATATGGTCAGTTATCCTAATCTGAGATTTTAAAAAGGTATTCTGCCTGTGATATTAGCAAGTCTACCTTGGAAGCTTCATAAAACAGTTGGACATAAACATGGTAGAAATGGAGAGGAGGGGTTTCCAGTTAATTTATTTTGTCCTGAAGCCCTTCTCCAAAACCTTTCAAACTGAAACATTCAAGTTCACAAATTCTGGAGGGCTATAAAAACTTGCAGCGGGGATGGGGGAGGGAAGAGGACACAGCGGTTGCCGTTCCTGTCCGCCAGGCGCGCCTTCCTAGGAGTAGCAGAGCGCCTGCCACCCTCCAAAAGGGATGAGTCTCACTTCCCACTGCGTCCTGCCTGGCTCCACTCAACATCCAGGTCCTCTGGGACGCTCCAGTATCACCAGGAGGAATTGAGTGTAAAGCGGAGCCACGCAGAATGCAGCAGGTGGCGGCGATGGCTGCTCCCTGAAAGACTGGGAAGGGGAAACGCCCCGCCCCCGACTGCCCTTCCACGCGGACTCCCTCGACCTCCACCAATCCGGTGCAGCCGGCAATCTGGAGGAGGAGAGGCAGCCGGCATCGAGGCCGACATAGTTGCACATAAGAACAGAATTAGCCCCAGTTCAGAAAGTGGAGAGGAGGAGGAGGAGGAGGGAAGCAATGTTGCCGGCCCCCACCCCGCTGCCCGGTTTCATTTCTAGTTATAGGTATTTTCCCGGATGATGGTGCAGCGCTATCGAGAACCCGAGGGAATTTTGCCTTTCTTGAGAACTACAAACTTAGTGTCCATGTTGAAAGCAGCACATCTTAAGAGGGACAAGAGAAAGCCAAGGGGTGTACCCCAAAAGCAGAAGCGAGCACCTCCAAATCTGCTTCCTTTGCTACTGGAAGAAGCTGAAAGTGCATGGGTTGCCGTGCCAGCGAGCACCCATGCAGAATGTGGCTAGTTTGCTGGGAAAACCAATGCAGGGTTATTGCTGGTGGTTGGGAATGTTTTCTCTTGCCATTCCGAAGACGCCCCAGTTTTCTCCCCACCAAAGGTTTGACTCTAGTGCTTGCCCGGGCGCGTAGTTTCGTTACAACCCCTCCACCTGCGCGCTTTAATGGCTGATTCTCTTGCATTTTTCTTCTAGGCTGTAGGGGAAAGACAAGCACTTACGATCTCGTAAAGGGCCCGCTGAAGTTGGACACCTTCCCAGTGCACAAAAGGTGGAGAGAAGGGACTTATACGTCCTTACTGGCTGGATCTAAACTAAACAAAGTTTTATTCCCTTCTTCCCATCAATGTTAGATCCAGCCAAGAACAGATTCTGGGGATATTTAACAACATAGTTATTTTCTGGTAAGCTGCATAGCTATCTAAAAGGTAGCAGAAGTCCTTGACTTGGAATTAAAATTTACCACCCGAATCTTCCATTTTCATTAGTCATTCCCTGTAATTTACTGAGCAGGGCCAGGCAGGATGCAATAATGGGACAAAAAGTTGTGGATCTGATATAAAACTTTTTGCTACTGAAGAGGATTCATGCCTTGGACACACCTTTTTTACAACCCAAATGGTTGGCTCCATGATTACTAGGGCTCAGTTCATGCAAGCAGCTGTGATCAATATTTGACGGTTTTAAATTGTGAGAAATCAATCTAACTAGTTGCTTGAATCTTTTTCATTACTGTGTGCTACAGTAAAAAAATAGTTGGTAATGTGCATGTTTTCATAGTGCCTTAATGGGTATATGGGGCATATATAGAAAGTGTGAATATCTTTGCCTCAAATTATTTTGACAATAGTGGGACAAAACATGACACGCGGTATATCCACGCGCTGTGTAATGTAAACATGGAAAATCAAGAGGATCCACTTTCCTTTGGAGAAGGAAAGTTAGCCCAGAAACTCGGGAGAGGCGTGGCTGTCCTGCCCTTTCCTTTTTCAGCAGCCAGTAACTCTGGCCTAGACCAAGCTGGAAGGAGAAGGCCATCAAACTCTTCGCACCTGTCCCATATTAAGCTCCCGCCGCCGTCACTCAACTCAAACAACTCTCCTAGTGACGGGGAAGGCTAGGGAGGCGAAGAGGGCTCGGTCTCTCCTGCGCCTCACGCAGCCTTCGCGCTCTTAATTAGTCCTAAATGATCCAGCGAAACACTAAAGAGTGACCCACCCAGCCTAAAGGAGGGGCTCTTAATTCTGCCCAATCAGAAGACGCCTTCGTTCTGATCCAGTACAAAAGATGCCGCCGCACCTCCCGAGTGAAGGATAGACTTGTGAAAGTGGTGTTCGTTTGGGGCAAAGATGAGTGACATGCTGGAGACCCAGGTACTTGGTGGCGTTGGTTTTAGGGTTTTGCAGCAAATGTTTCCTCATGGGAGTCCAGCATTAGTAAACTCGCTGATTAGCCAAACATGTTGGGTGCTGTTGTTTTAACCTCAGCTTTATTGACTTTTAATGCGTTTACTGACCAATACATAATTACGAATCGGTATTACATTAATATTACCATTCAGACTTTTATTCGGGTTTAGTTAGGAGTACAACGCTGCAAATTCACACTGCGCTCGTGTTTTACCTTCCCGCTTTAATTAAGAGGGCGTGGAGAGCAAATGTATAGAGGCCCCGCCTTTCGTCCAATTTTGCCGTCCTCTAGTAATTCTTCAAGTTTCATGCTGAGTTGGTTGATTCCATACTAATAGAATATTATTGTATTCTAATACAGTAAACCAGAGAATAGGCTGCAGAAACCATACTAATAGAATATTATTGTATTCTAATACAGTAAACCAGAGAATAGGCTGCAGAAACCTTTTTCCCTTATAGATTTGTTAATCCTTGCAATGAGTTTGCTGCATACAAGATTGAAAGAGATTGTTGCCCCTGAAGTACTCTGAATGTTCAGAAAGAGTTACATAAATGGTGGTGTTAAAATCAAGGCAATCAATTGCAGTGGAAATACTTGGAAGAAAATGTCCCCAAGATAGTTGTAGAGTTCTACTTCAATGCTTTCCATTAGAGATAGTTACTACACTGGACTTGTGTTTATTCTAGATACCATCTCAAACGTGGAGTGAAAAAATAAACCAGGCTAATAAAGCTGCCCTTCTGACTTGGGTGAAAAAGACTGGAATCCAGTTAGTGCAGATCAATGGGCAGAGAAAATATGGTGGTCCTCCACCAGGTGAGTAGAAAACTTAGAAAAACCTAGTACTGTAATCCAATGTTGTATTAATGTATAGCTGGATAGCCAGCAATGGCATTGGTGACATTTCCTGTTTCTTTAGTTATATACCACAACTTGCCTTTGATCTATATGTCTTGCTTATTGTAGCCTTTAGTCCTTTTCCAGGTATCAATGGTGTTTCTTGGCCTGCAAAATGGTTGTCTACATGTATTGCAAATCAATATGAACAAGGAACATTTCCCTAAATATTTCAGGGAAGTGAAAATACTTTGCAGATAATGTGACTTTTCCTTGTTCTTTCCACAGGATGGGCTGGCTATGCCCCACCATCTGGTTCAGAGGTTTATATAGGAAAAATCCCCCAGGATATCTATGAGGATAAACTTATTCCTCTCTTCCAAAATGTGGGGAGGCTTTATGAATTTCGTCTCATGATGACATTTAGTGGGCTTAACCGTGGCTTTGCCTATGCTAAGTACATGAACCGCCGAGACGCCCAGGAGGCAATTGCTTTACTCAACAACTTCGAAATCCAGTCTGGCTCCCCCATTTTGGTTTGTAGAAGCACCGAGAAGTGTGAGCTTTGCATTGATGGCCTGGCACCCTCGCTGAAAGAGTGCCACCTTCTGCCAATGCTGCAGGAACTAACCCCAGGACTCCAAAGCATCTCCTTACATGCCAGCCCTTTCAGGAAGAAGAGGCAGCTGGCAGAGGTGAAATACATTTCCCATCAGGCTGCTGCAATAGCCAAGAAAAATCTTGTGGAAGGTTTGTTTTATGTTTTGCCATAGCGGAAAAAGAATGTTGCTCATGATATTCTGTGAACCAATTACTCTTGTCATGTGCTGGAAATGGTCAGGAAAGCTGCAGATTTCCTATGCATCTGAAGCTTTGAGGTCAGCAAAACTCAGCAACAAAGCCTTTGGAAACAGTTTCTAAGGGTGGTATAATGTGATGAACTTTGTTTAAATCTAACATACGTGGTTGAAATTAAGAGCTCCTCTCTCTTCCCCCAGAATAGAGTATAATGAATCTCTTTTGCATTTGTTGTCTTTTCAAAATGTATGACAAAATAAGTAGGTTTGAGAACAATTTACAAACTAACTCTTCATTACTTCGGAAAAAAAAATATTGGACATGCAAAAGTGTATGCAAAAGTAATCTCTTGTCCTAGTTACTAGATTTTCATAGTCTTTTTGTAGAAAAGTGATGGTGAACCTACAAATTGTGTCACTAGTGACATGCCAGGCCTTCACACCCTCTGGAAGCTGCACAAGAGGACCCTGCTCTTGCACAGCCTCTGGAGCCTCTAAAAAGCGTGTGAGAATGGGGCATGCTTTCCTGTTCTTTTTGGAGGCTGAAAGGCCCCACAACCCTTCGCCCCTCAGAGAGGGTCCGCAACTTGGGTGTCCTCCTGGATCCTCAGCTGACATTAGAATACCACCTGTCGGCTGTGACCAGGGGGGCTTTTGCCCAGGTTCACCTGGTGCACCAGTTGCGGCCCTACCTGGACCGGGAGGCACTTCAAATGGTCACTCATGCTCTCATCACCTCTAGGCTTGATTACTGTAATGCGCTTTACTTGGGGCTGCCCCTGAAGAGTGTTCGGAGACTACAATTGGTCCAGAATGCAGCCGCGCGAGTGGTATTGGGTGTACCTAGGTACACCCATGTTACACCTATCCTCCGCGAGCTGCACTGGCTTCCCATCGGTCTCCAAATGCCCTTCAAGGTGCTGGTTGTTACCTTTAAAGCCCTACATGGCTTAGGACCTGGATACCTACGGGACCGCCTCCTGCCACATACCTCCCAGCGACCTATAAGATCTCACAGATTGGGCCTCCTTCGGGTACCGTCGACCGGGCAATGCCAGTTGGCGACCTCTCGGGGGAGGTCTTTCTCTGTAGCTGCTCCGGCCCTGTGGAATGATCTCCCCGCAGAGATCCAGACCCTTCCCACTCTCTCGACTTTCCGTAAAGCCACTAAAACCTGGCTGTTCCGGCAGGCCTGGGGCTGTTGACCCCAAAATATGGTCCAGCCCCACTTGGAATGGAGTGCATGGTGTGTTTTTTAAATCTATTTTTTCTTTCCTTCTTTTTGATTTATTTGTATTGTTAGCCGCCCGGAGTCCTACAGGATTGGGCGGCATACAAATGTTATTAAACTTTGAAGAGTTCTTTGACTTAGACTTGCCTCAGATATTTACAGGTAAGTATTTATTAAATAATAAATTTAAATAAAGTATTACTCTGTTATGAATCGTGTCTCTTGTTGGAGGCAGGGGATGATACACCATCATTCAAGATAGGCACTGTCTGAATTTGTAACAGGCCAAGCCCAAAGGTTTTGCCATCACTGTTCTAGTTCGTTTAGACAGAGTTGGGGAATATGACCCTTTTATGACTTGTGGACTTCAACTCCCAGAATTCTAGCTCAGGAATTTTGGGAGTTGAAGTCCACAAGTCATAAAAGGGCCATAAGTACCCCACTCATTTTTGAAGAACCTATGTATTGCCAAAGCAGAATCAGTGGGGTACATGTAAACTATGATGCCACTATCTTGAAGTTAGCCGTACTATTAATCAAATGCAGAGAAATCTGTATTGAAATTCAGATATGCATTGCTTTTTGTCTTCTGCAGGTAGCTTGTGTCTCTGTGGAGATCAAATTGAAGTGGTTTGGCTAACACCTACTATTAAACAGGAGCTCCATAATGTCTCAGTTGCAGGTAATCTAAAGACCCTGCCATCCAGCTGGAGCCACAGAAGTGCCCTTCCTCAAATGTCTTCCAGGCCTATAGACTGTCATATGCTACCAGCAAGGGCCAGTGTATTAGATCATTTAAAATTTCAGTGTAAGCTGCATCAGCTGGGCCGTCCTGTAATCTTTACAAAATGTGTGCAGCGGAATCCTGAAGACTGGCTGCAGTTCTGGTATCAAGTTGTGATACCAAAATATCCATCACCCTTCAGTGGGTTCATTTGGATCAAGCCTGATCCCTCTGGCTTGGAAGACCATGAAAAAGTGAAGAATTTTGTGGCCTTGCAGCTACTTAAAGTCCTAGGTAAGTGTGTTTATGGTTTAATTTGGGAAGCAATTATTGTGGTAATTTATTAACTGATCATTTCACAGAAAATAAAAGATCTAATTCTGAGCCATTTGCTTCTGGGCTCTATCTGAGATTCAGGTTTAGAGCAGGGGTGTTAAAACGCTTAAGTCTAAAAGGGGCAGAGTTCGCAGTTGAATAACACGTGAGCAATATTTTTTAAGGCTGGGGCGCCACATGTGCTTGTCCCAGCCATATCATGAAGTGCCATGATCATGGAATCGAACAATTTAAATGTTGCTCTAGAATAGATTCTTAAGAATTACAAAAAAACCCATTGACAAGTATTTCTCAAATTGGAAAATGGTTTTATTCTTAGCCAATTTAAAGATCTATTTTTTGCAAGTAATTCCATGTGTGTGTGAGTGTTTGAATTTATGGTAGAGTTGAAAAAGGAGATATGCGACCAGTCTCAGAAGTTTCAAAGATCACTTTGCAGTCACATGGTTGCACTCCTGCTGATGTTTGCAGCATCCCATGAACTGGGGGGATTGCTTAATGACTGCCACAAAAAATGTCCTAAAATTGGATTAGTAATATGATTTATCTGTTTTACAACCATTATGACTTGCAACTGTAATGGGCAGGCTCGGTTATGGTCATAATTCAGCTACCTCTATTCAATTCTGGATTAGCATCATCCTGCACAGCTAATTTTAATTGTTAATAAATGTGTGCAAATAATGAGCTTGTGTTTTCAGACCAATGAAGTGTTTTTTGGAAAGTGACAAGTATAATAGATGTATAGCAGAATGAGATTGGAAATATCGAAAAAAAAAACCTGTTTTTCTTTTTCCAACAGGGTACCCTGTGATGTAAAATAGAACCACTCTTCAAATTAATGAGGCTTGTATGTCTTACTCTTTTAATTGGTTTCACTGAGCCAATTCATAAGGAAAATGTGTGCTGGATCTCTTTTGTCTTATTTTCTGTGGGAGGATTTGAGAATTGTTTTCTGTTCTCGTTTTCATGTTGATAGGCAGATTAGAATTTTCAGTGCACTAAATTATTTAATAGTTATTTTGGGAGCAATCTATGCAGTTTTAGAAAAAAGACAAGCCATTGGTTACTGGATAATATAACGTGGGTGTGGTCTGAACACAGTATTTAAAATCCAGCCAATGACCAATTTCCTTTAAAATTGTGGATTGTTTTTCTTTTATGTTCAAATATTGTCCTTTATATTTTACTATTTGAATGTCTTTTCATTTCTGATGGTTTGAATTTACATTAAGCCAGATGCCTTATGAGAAGAGCATCTTGGAGATACCATAGTACTGAACGTTGTTAGTGCTTGCTGGGTAGGAAAAAAAAACCCTTTTCTATGAAAAGAAGAATGTCTCTGTAATACTTAATCTTTCCAATATTGCAAACCAGCTTGCACTGGACAGAGAGGCCTTGTTCTGACACCTTTGAAATGCAACACTAAAGCAGATGCTGCATTAACAGAGGAAGCTTATTCCACGCGGAAAATAGTAAAGGGGATCTAAGGGGAGAAATGTATGTCTTTTACTGCTCTACATGTTTCAGTGCTGGAATTGATATGTAGGGCATATCTATATTAAAGAGGTTTTGACCCAAATGTGTAGTCTCTTTCTGAATTAATGACTTGCTTTATTGATTACAATTAAATATTTCAACGCGAAATTTAATGATTGCATATCATTTTGTTTCTTGCTTTCCACCCAAGTACCTTTTTTTAAAAAGCTGTCATATGGGCCATATTAGGAAGAGAAATCACTTTCCTGTGGCCTAATTGTTCTATGCATGAGAACTAGGATCACTACTCAACACTGCTTTAACACAGCATTTTCCACAATTTGCAGGAAATGGAAGCAACAGTGAGGCCAATGTTCTAAACAAGAGGGCTGTTTCTCAAGGTCTATTTTTGCCTGCCCCCACCCCTCACCTGAATTTCCTTATGGTTGGTAGATTCTGCTGGTTGCTAAGCACCAGTCGTTGAACAAAAGGTCACACAGTAACTTACACTTTTACTTTTACCTTCCGTATTAACTCTGCTTGACACAAACCAGTTGTGAAGAGTGTACAGTGGTGGTTATGTGACTCATTTAAATGCCGTAAGGGTTCTAAATGCATGCCAGTTGCAAAGTGCCCAAGTGCCAATTACATGAACATGGGCTACGACGACACTCAGGAATGCAAGGATTGGTCACAAAACCATTTTTAATACCATAACAAGTGGTCAGTAAATGAGGCAGTCAGTGAGGACTACCAACAATTTCATTTAAATATACAGCATAAAGTTCAAATTTTTGCTGTTCTCATATATGTCAACACTCAAAGTAATAGGTCCCATTCAATAAGAACTCCAAGGCAGGCAAATTCCTCAAAGAACATTTTATTGGGACGTACCAAATTGGCACATTCTTGGTGGAAAACCGGCTCTAAGTTCCCGCCAGGTTTACACCCAATTAAAAGTAAAACTTTATCATTCCCCCCCCCCACATAGTATTCAGTCACGTGGGTCCAATCAGCATGTAGTTCAGTTGCCCAATGACCTCAATCTCCACCTTTCAAATACCACCAACGTCCTTGATTCCCAGCAGAAAGAATTTTATTTAGTCCGGGACGGATCTGCCACTTGCTGGAGGAGACCTGGGGTCTTTCCTGGTCTTTTTTTCATAGTTGCACAAGTGGCACAGCTTTTCACATAATCCACAAAGTCTTTCTTCATTTTTGGCCACCAAAACTCTCCTAGTGAGATGCAGCATAGAAGCCGAAGTGTCAGGCTGGCTTGGCATCATGGCTTTGTTGAAGCACTTGAAGATATAGGTTTTGAGACACGTATATTTTTGGACTCTTCCATGCCAGTCTGTCTTTGAGGCTTAGTGCCCTTTTATTCTCTTTCTACCAGGGATCTGTTAGCAGCTCCTTTTTAAGGTTTTGGGTCATGTCTCCTGCATCTCTGAATTTTGGTCGTCTGGTTTGTAACCAAATGGTTGCTTGCACTGATGTTTGGGAGGAGGGGATCATTGCATAGATTGCGGCTTGCTGTTGAATTCTGATTTTCTGGATACGGCATCGGCGAGTAGGTTCTTCCCTCCCGGGATGTACTTTAGTTCGAAGTTAAACCGCTTGAACTACTGTGCCCAGCAAATCTGCTTTGGGAGAGTTTTCTGGGGATTTTTAGTGCTTCTAAGTTTTTGTGGTCGGTCCAGACTTTGAACAGTACTTGTACAAAGTTTTTTATTTTTTCATTTTCATAATATATGACCACATGTATACTATTACATAGCCAACATGATATTGTATTATTAAATGTTTACATCAATTCATCTTACCATCAACTCCCAAAAACAATTATTGGCTCTTCTGCTCTCCATACACCATATTTGTCACTTTCTTCTCCCTCTCTCCTCCTCCTCCCTCCCTCCTTTCTTCCCTCTGTTGTCCTTCTCTACTTCCCCTTCCTCTCCCCTTCTCCTCTCTCTCCTTTCCACTCCTTCTTTCTCTCTTCCTCTCCCCCCCCACCCTCTCTCCTATCCCTCTCTTATTCCCTTACCTTTCTATTCTACTTCACACTCTTCATCTCATTTACTTGGTGTATTTCAGCTTCTGAGCAAGCTCCATTTTATGTTGATGGTATTTATAATTCCTTTTCAATATACATATTTAATTTTAACATATCGGTATATCTTACTCCTCCTTTTTTTAAAGAGAAAAAAAAGTATACATATATAGTAATTGTATTTTTAAACCTTCCCTCCCCCAGCCTATTTTTGGCCGAGATGTAACCAGATGTAACCTGGTTACAGTTCCCAGCTATTCTCGTCATTATATTTATATAATTATGCATCCTTACACACCTCAAATTTGTGATTCTAGCTTTATAATCTCAATAGTTTTCCATTGTAAGTATATTTCATGTTCCCTCTCCATTTTTCCATAACTTGGTTTAGGTTACCCTTAACTGTCTATAAATAACAATCTTTGCTGTTCAATATTCATTACAATTGTCCTTCCATTGTCATATTCAACCAATTAGCAACTCAGTTTAATTATCATGTATAAAAGTGAATCACAAACCTCTGCTTTACAATCTCCCCATATCAGTTTCGTATCTGCCCATGGTCCATATATTTTAACCTTTATTTAATTATTTTTCCATTATCATATTCAATCAGTTAGCAACACAATTTTGTCATACTTATGAGTAAACCCTTTATCTCAGCTTTATATTTCCCCATGTAACAACTTCTACTTGTCTGATTTTTCTTTACTATTTCCTAATAAGTTTTTTGACCAACTTCTCTATTCCTGTCTTCTCCCTTTTCTTTGTTTTGACACGTCCACCCTCTTCAATTTTCCCCAAGCGACAGTGAAAGAAATATTTTATATTTCCCCTTTGTTGGGGCGTAACCTCCTCCTTTAGTTTTCCCTATGCCACTGTCAGCCTCTGTAAAATCTTTTGTCTGCTTTTTATTTATTTTGTTGGGACATTCCCCCATTTTCAATTTTCCCTATACCACTGCCAAACCCAAAGAAATTTTTGTCTGCTTTTTATTTCCCACCATTTTTACCCCTTAATTATCCCTCCCCCCTTCTTACATCCCTTCCTCTTTAAATTCGTGCTTCTCTGCGTTCAGAATTCTATTTAGGCTTGATTTTAATGATTTATACATATTTTTTATAATTTCACATAGTTCTTCAAATTCCCACCACTCCATAATGTCCAGTTCCAAGGTTACAGTTAGTTATACTGTTCTTATTTCAGAGTTCTGGTCCACTTTAAATGTATCTAATTCAGCTGCTGTGGAGGAGAGCAATGGAAGCCATCTTGGTCTTTTGTTCTTCCTTAATGTCCAATTCCAAAATTGCAGTTAGTTATACAGTTCTTATTTCAAAGTTCTGGTCCACCTTAAATTTAGCTAATGTGAAAGCGGAAGAGAAGCTGAAGCCATCTTGATCTTTTGCAAAGAAAAAAAACTTCATATTTTCCCAGTTCTTGATTTTATTATTATTATTTCTCTTGCTACCTTCCACTTCTCGTTGGTTATGGTTGCTCAAAACATATTAATTGGAACAAACCTGCATACAGCCAAACTTGGGTATGTTTCTCTTCTTCTCCTGCTTTTCCAAGTTCTGATTTATGGCAGTTGGTTAATTAAATCTGTCGCACAGGCAAGATTCAGTTATCAGTTATCAGTGAGAAAATAGTGCTTTTTCCTTTATTTTTCTCCCTTGTTACATTCCACCTCTCATTAATTGGAGTTGCTTAAGATATATTAGTTAGAAGAAATTCGGACGAAATAAATCACCTCAGAATGTTTGTTTTCTATTTCAAATCCAAAACCAAATTTAGAGTTTGTATTTGAGTGGGTTCATGACTTCTCTGCTTTCTCCCTTTCTGTCCAAATTGTTTGAAACAAATGACTTTTGGGGTGGGCTAGTGTTTCAATGTTCCATTTTCCCCTTCTTTCCTTTTGCCAAAATCCAGATCTGTCTATTAATATTATTTGAACTCTCAAAATTCTTTGCGTTTTCCAAATTTAATTTATGACTGTGGGTTAAATGAATCTTCTTATCAGTCTTTCATCTCTTCCTCACGCTCCTGTTCAGTTGCTTTGGCTGGAAGCCAGGTTTTTGTGCATCCATGTTGCCATGCTACCACCCCTACTCCGATTCAAAGGGCAAATCTCCAACCTGCAAGGGACCTGTTGCCTCCTTCTGAGTCTGATGAGATGCTGCCCCTTCTTCGCCCCCCCCCCCGGGAGTTTCTGATCCAAAAAGGATCCCAGAATTGATTTGTCAGACAGGGTTCATGTGAGGCTCTTCAGAGCTCACATCCCCCATGTCTGTTCATCTGGAGAACTTCCAGCTTCCCCACTTTGAACGGTACTTGATTGCCCTCCAGAAAGTGTCTCCAAGTTAGCAATACCCACCAGACTGCATAAGCTTCCTTCTCCAATACTGCCCACCTCCCTCAGTTTTTTGGAAGTGTAAGCACATAGTTGCAGATCTCCACTTGCATTTCTTTGCAGTAGGACCGCGGCGACAGCAACATTGCTGCCGTCTGCTTGCATTACAAAAGGCTGGTCAGGATCAGGGTGTTTGAGGGTTGGTTTCTCAGCAAACAATCTTTTTAGTGTCCTAAAAGCCTGCTGACATT
This sequence comes from Thamnophis sirtalis, assembly GCF_051295495.1. Taxonomy (NCBI): domain Eukaryota; kingdom Metazoa; phylum Chordata; class Lepidosauria; order Squamata; family Natricidae; genus Thamnophis; species Thamnophis sirtalis. Next base: position 69,224,202 of record NW_028261388.1, read on the forward strand.
CCAAAGTCCAGTTTAAGGCTTGGCCAGGACAGGGTTTCTAACCCCCCCCCCTGCTAGTCTTCAATAGTTCCATTATGGGCAAGGCTACTTTGGTAAAGAAAGGGATGAACTGCCTATAGAAGTTGGCAAACCCTAGGAAGCTTTGAAGTTGTCTGCAAGTGCAAAGGGGCTGCCAGTCTAGTACAGCTTTGACTTTTGCCAGATCCATTTCTACCCTCTCATTTGACACTTGGAAGCCCAGGTAGTCCACAGCGGTCTTGTGGAACTCGCATTTTAATAGCTTGACATATAGCTTTGCTGCAAGTTTTTCAGGACTTGGTGCACTAGCTTCACATGTTCCTCCATTGTTTCATTGAATATGAAAATGTTATCCAAATAGACAGGAACTCCTTTATATAGGTGCTTATGCAGCACCTTGTTGATTAATTGCATGAAGACAGCAGGGGGCCCTTGTAACCCAAACGGCATTAGCTTAATTCTGAAGCTGCCCATTGGGCAGTTAAAAGCAGTTTTCCATTTGTCTCTTCCTCTAATTCAGACTCGGTAGTATACCTCCCACAGGTCTAATTTGGTGAACACCTTCCCCTTGCCCAAGTGGGACAGCATGTCTTTCACTAGTGACAGCAGGTAGGTGTTCTCCATGCATACTGTGTTTATTCCTCTAAAATCCACGCAGAGCCTCATTGATCCATCTTTTTTTTTCTTTGAACAAGACGGGGAGCCACTCTAGATTTTTCTGGTTGTATGAAACCCCGGGCTAGATTGGCATCAATAGAATCTCTTAGCTCTCTCATCTCCTTCGGAGTCATAGAATACATTTTTGGTTTTGGTAGTTTAGCCCCCGGCATGATCTCTATTGCTCAGTCTATGGGTTGGTGGGGGATAGAGTATTGCATTCCTCTTCACTGAACACATCTGCTAAATCCAGATATTCTTTTGGGACCAAGGGAGTCCCTAGGAGCAGCCCTACCATAACAGCAGCCTTCTCTCTTTGGTTAGTGTCATTCAGCCGCTGGCAGGCTTCCCTCTCAGTTGAGGTTGGGGGCAGGTATGGACCCAGCGCCAATTTCAATTTTCAGTAAGCCCCTTCCCAGGTGATCATTGGGCAAATCCCAGTATGATGGACTTGGTCATTTTTGGCACCACTATGAACTGGATTAGCTCCCAGTGATGGCCCATCTCTAGTTTGACAGGTTTAGTGACATGTGTAACTGACCCTCCCCCACTGGCAACCCCTCGACCTGTTCAAATCGTATTGGGTTTGCTAGGGTTTTGAATTTATAGCCAGCTTAGTTACTGTGGAAGGCAGCAGGTCCAGCCCATGTCTATGATGGCCTCTACCTCCCCTTGGCATCCTGTATCTGGAACCACCAATTTTGACTTAATTGTGAAAGGACAGATGGCTTCATTTACCATCGCGTTGTCATCACTGCTCACTGCTCATCAATGGCGGGACTTTAGGGACCAGAATTCTCTCTTTCCCTTCTTGGGGGTGTGGGTGGGGCTTATCACATTCCAGCATTTAGCAGACAAAAATGCAGACAACAAAGTAAATTGGGCACCTTTTATTTTTCAAGCTGGAAAACTGGCACGGACAAACAATGAAGAAAACAAAGTCAGTGCTACTTTGGTTTAGCCCTCCACCCCTTAAATGGTCTCTATCTCACCACCGCGGTTTCACCCCTGGGCCCTGCCCTATTTACTTCCTACTCCTCACATGCCAAGAATTTGCCTGCGTCTTTGCCGCATCAGAGCTTCTCATCCATCACACCATGCTCTTTACCAGCATGCCAGGCTCCCTGCGCCTGCGCATGCTCTGCCACCCATCTCTTCTGCTGCCCATCAGCTGTTTATGAAGCATGCAGCTCAGCTGTGTGGCTGAGGGCTCCATAGATGTGGTAGGCTTCTCATAGATGTGCCTATTCACAGCTCGGCAGGGGCCCGGCTGCGTGTGCACACTCTGCGCGGCTCAACTGTGCGGTATGATGGCATTCAGTGGGTGTTCAGTGGACGTGGTCGGCAGTGGGCTTGGACACACATCCCATCTAGTAGCTCTCCTTCCCCGCCCAAATGGCCTGGCCCGGCTGGCAACCCAGGTGCTGACAAACGGCTTGCTGGGTGAATTTTCCCTTTTCCGCGGGTTTCAGCTGCAATCCTTTTGGCTTTGAAGAAGAGGTTTGGCCTCTCGCTTGTGGCATGGGGACTGGGGCCAAGCACTCAGATGCTCAGTGGCCTTGATGTACACCATTGTGGAGGCCCCTCTAAGTGGCTCTTCCAATGGCCATGGGCTGACTCACCATCCCAGTTGTCTTTTAGGCTTCCTCTCTGGGGACTCCTCCTGATGCTGCTCTAGTTTTAAGTCCATAGACACAGCCATCCAATACCAGTTGTGGATGAGATCTGGAACTCCTTGGCAAAGGCAAATTTGAAGCAGTTCCTTGTCTAAACCTTCTTTGAAATTGTGGATCAGCATCAGCTCCGGCCACCAGCTCAGCTTCCTGACAATTCTTCGGAATTCCTGAATGTATTCCTTAGCCAGGCAGCCTTTCTCATCTTATTGTCAATTTCTTTCCTCTGCCTCTAGCCCATGGGATACATCTTCAAATCATCTCCTTAGTTCCTATAGAAAGTTTCTAGCTCAGGAGCCCCCTCATCGTGAAGTTGGGTCATCCATTCCAACGCTTCCCTCTCCAAGTTGTCAGTGAGGGTGGAAACGATTTCCCAGTCTTGGTAGCTGCACCCATAGCGGTTGATATACACCCATGCTTGGTTTAGGAAGAGGGCCAATTTGTCCAGGCTCCCATCAAACGCCGCTCAAAAGCGCAGTGGGGCTTCTCCTTGGAATCGCAGCAGTGGTGGTTGCAGCACAGCCAGTGGATTTGGCACGGCCAATGGTTGCACTGCAACCAGTGGGGCTGGGATCCACTTGGCCTGGACCTGGACCCAGCCCTGTTTGGGCAGAGGTGCTATTCAGCCGGTTTGGACCGGTTCTAGTGTCCAGGAGGGAAAAAGTTTGACTGGTTGAGAACCGGTAGGGAAAATTTTGATTGGCCCTGCCCACCTGCCCCACTCTCATCTCTCCTATATTCTGTTGTTTATTAGCTCAGCTGATTTGTGTGGCCATACTTCAGCTGAGCTAAGAAACAGCTGATGGTCAGTTTGTGTGTGTGTGTGTGTGTGTGTGTGTGTGTGTAATGTCACCTGAAGCGCTGGGTCTCCAAGGGAATCTCTCTCGTTGCACCTTTTCCAAGAATGTTCGGCTTACTTCAACTGGACTTTTTTGCTTTTGTTTTGATGTTCGAGAATGCCTCATGTGTTTTGGCAACATCCTTCCTGCTTTTCATCTTTTGGTTTGGTGTGTGTGTATGTGTGTGCGCACATGTGCGCTTAAAGAGCTTTGCAAGCTGAGTGACTGCATGCTTCAGGTTTCTTTGCAAAGAGGTGTCAGAAGATTCACCTTGGTGCCCCTCCACCTGGGTGAAGCTCCCATATTTTTATCATATTTTTACCATATTTTTAACACCAGAAAAGCAAGCAAACACAATAGAATAATAAACCGACACTTCTTGCTGCTTTTTTCCTTTCCCTCAGGCAACAGGGGAAAGCTCCTAAAGAGCTGGGCGTTCAGCCAAAAGCACTTGTCAGCTCATAAAATGTTGCAAGGCTGAATAAACCAGCTCAGCATTTGCCCAAAGGGAGCCATTAAGAAACTCAGACAATATAGCCAATAGAAACTCTGCCTTGCCTCCAAGGGGATTATTCCCAAAAAATAGAAATCAGATAGCCACAGGAACTCTCTGCCCTGCCCCGATGGGATTATCTCCTAAAATAGAAACTGGACAAAACAAGTACCTCTTGAGTCAAGAAGGGAAGCCCTGGACAGATATCTAACACAATAGAAAGAACTATCAACTCATATTGGCCCAGGGTAGAAAAAACATATAAAACTACGACTCGAGACCCCAGAAGATCACCTTGCAAGGCAGGAACAATGAAGTCACTTTTGCTGTCACAGTATTGCCTTCCTGAAATAAAACCTGCTTTTCCATAGCTCGCTGTCTTCAAATCTCTCAACATTCTCTCCCCCTCCCCCTCCCTCCTCTCTCAGCATTCCTCAATGTGCTGGATCTTTGGTTTGTTATGCTGGAAGAGTGAGTTAGAATTGTCTCTTCTCCCCCACCTTCCTTCCCACTTTCCTAGAAGCAGAAAGTTATAGGGCTAATCTGGAAGGGAATCACTGTGCTGAACCATTGAAGAGTACAGGTGGTGGTCACTGACCCTTTTTCTGCTTCTCCTGGTCTTTGATTTTGGGTTTCCTCTGGAGCAAAAGCAGAGAGCCTCTTCCAATGAAGATTTCTCTGTGTCTTCTAGTTTTCTTCCAGAGCAGAACAAAAAGTTCTTCCTGTGAAGGCTTTTCCAGTTCTTTATTCGCGGGAAATGTGAAAGTAGGTTGGCCCAGGATGATTATCGTGTGACCAGTACACTGCTGCTGGCCGACGCTGCTGAGATGCATCTGTTCGAATCTTTCAGGCAGCCCCTCCAGGGTTTGGCTTTGAGTCTGCTTCCATTCCCCCGACCCATTTGAATCCAGGGATCCTGTCAACCTCCACTCCAGGATTCTTGCTTCCCTTGTGCATGTGATTGGTCTCTCCCATAACTGGTCCTGAGAGTCTAGTTTACAGTCCAGGTCCTCCTCCGTTCAGTAAAGCTCTTCAGAAGCTGGCAGTTGGAATTGTTCCTTCGCCCTGGCCCCTAGTTGGTGTTCAACGTCAGCCGAGGCTGCTCACTCGGGCGTTGAGGGGAATGTCAGGCTCGCCTCGATTCTCCTGCAGGCTCCACCAGTGTTTCTCCGATTCATTCCTCCATCTTCCCTGAATCTTTTCCACTGGTCAGGTAGACCAGAAAAGCAGCCTGAGCTCAGGAGCCTAGACAGCAACTCTGGTTTGGAGCCTTAGAGTTTAGACAACTGGTTTAATGTCAAGCTCCCAAGTAGGCTACAACACCCCAGCTACCTCTATACCCTCCATTCTGTGTCAGTCCTGAAGCAGTGAGAAGAGAAACCTCCCTAGAAAAAAAGTTACCAAAAGAAAATGGCCACAGTTCGGCCAACTTCAGGGTTGATCATATATGTACCTTAAACAAACCAAGAGTTATCCTGTACTGGCTAGTTCTTACTTCCTCTGGAATAGAGGGTTGGCAGCTCTAAGCTCCCTAGCCCCCTATTGCAAAACTCAAAATATCTGAAGATCATACTTAAAAATGCATAGTGAAATGGTGAGATTTCAGTGGCAGCATCTTCAGCTGAAATAAAATGTAGGAATGTGAGCACAAGATCTCTAGATATGAAATGCTCTGAAAGCATACCCACAAGCACAACAAGGAAAATAAGGGGAAGCAAAATTAACTATTCATATAACTACATAACCAAAGGATCTCTTATTTTATCTTCAACTATTCTCTACTGGAATTAATGGGGTGCCAATTCATAGGAGGGAACAGTGGACCATCTCCTGCTTTTTGGGGGGGGGGTGTTTTACTGGAGGATCTCTGGGGTCCCTTCCAACTCTATTATTCTGTTTGTCATTCTGTTATTCTTTCTATGATCACATTATACCCATTCCATCAAGCAAAGGAAGTCCGGTGCGATTTCTCCGTGGGTGGTTCATGAAGCCAATGAGGAAAGAAGACTCGGACACGAATTTCCTTCGGGACGAAACCGACCCAGAACGAAGTCTGGGGGTCCTTTTTTATTGAGCATACACAAGGGAGGGGTGGATTCACATAGCCAATGGGGACCAATCATGATTGTGCAAGCTTACAGTATATGGTAACTCATTTACTCTCATGTAGACTCGAAGAACACTCATAGTCAATAAACCTTTTATCATCATGCAAACATCCAATGCTTAATTAATGTTTGAGAGTTAAACAGTTGTAACCCCTGATTTAATCAACGCTTAGTTACAAGTCTGTGGTTGCTGATCTGCTTAGTGTTAAGGGTACTGATTTAATCAACGCTTGGAGTTGGACAGTTTGTCTTACTGATCTAATCATATGGCCAATTATTGCTTTTAGTTTACTGATTTAATCATATGGTTAATTATTGCTTCTGTTCTATAGTGTTACAGTATGGCTGAATGCATACCTGCACGTATATCGCAACAGTCCGGAATGACATAGAACAGTGTTTCTCAACCTTGGCAACTTGAAGATGACTGGACTTCAACTCCCAGAATTCCCCAGCCAGCGAATGCTGGCTGGGGAATTCTGGGAGTTGAAGTCCAGACATCTTCAAGTTGCCAAGGTTGAGAAACACTGATATAAAATCTCCTGCAATGGGCAGGGGGTTGGACTAGAAAACCTCCAACGTCCCTTCAACCCCATTATTCTATATTCTATCTTTTCTTTCACCAATACAACCCCGGCATAAATCCTGTAAGAAAGGCTAGCATTTCAATTTTTGTTTTCCTTCTTCCTTTTAAGCGGTACTGTCCCCTGGGGGGCGGTGGGATGACTTGGGGGGGCGGGCACTAAGAGGCAAAGGAGGGTGGCAGGGGGGGCGCTAAGAGGGCGAGGAAAAAAGATAGTGTATTGTGTTGGCTGCAGAGGGAATCGCCCCTAGGTTGGTAGCTTCCCCTTAGCTAATTGTCAGATGGAAAGAAGAAACTTGCCGAGCAGAAGATGGATTGTTTAAAGCCCATTGACGCGAGCAGAAGGACGAAATTACCCAAAGAAACCTGGAAATAGCTGCGGGTTTCCCTTTAAGCAACGTCACCACCCTCCCCTCCAATCACCGCCTTCCTCTCAGGAAAGGGGCGTGCCCCGCTTCAATCGCCCACCCCGGCGTCTTAACCAACCAGCTTGGCTTGTGAAAAGTGTTTTTTTAAAACTGTTGGTGGGCGGGGAGATTGTGCACGGTGTTGTTAGGGAGGGGGGAACCCACCAATCCAATTCTAGTTGACCTTGCGAGAGAGCTCTTTGCCACCGGTTTAAAAAGCGGTCGCATATTTCATGCCATCCTTTTCCTTTGCATGGAGACGCTGCTGGATAAAAGTAACTGGGGGGAGGGAGGGATGAGTGGAAGTGCGGTCGCTCTCTTTTGGTGGTGTGGATTTTGGTTAGGGAGGTTTGGATTACCAGCAGGAGGGAGCTCGCATTGCAATCTTCCGTTTCTAGCCTTGGAAATATGGGTGTTGTTAAACTCACGGGAGCTTTCTTTAATATAGGTATAGTATACTATATGTATATACTACTATAGTATAGGTCAGAAGTCCCCATACTTGGCAACTTTAAGACTTGTGGACTTCAACTCCCACAATTCTCCAGCCAGCATAGCTGGGAGTTGAAGTCCATAGCTGTCTGGAGAATTCTGGGAGCTGAAGTCCACAAGTCTTAAAGTTGCCAAGTTTGAAGACCTCTGGTATAGGTTCTCCTGCTTGAGCAGGGGGCTGGACCAGAAGACCTTCAAGGTCCCTTCCAGCTCATTTATTCTAAAGCTTATAAAAGCTCCACTCAATACTGGTCGAGGGTGGATTTTCTTTTAGGATATGTGTTTAGTTTTTGAAATATCCACATTCCCGTCCTCTCTCCTTGCGGAATTACTGGCTTTGAATAGTTGGTTCGGCAAGCAGAAGTTTAGCCATTGAAACCACGTAAGCATTTAAAGGCAGAATGTCTGTGTGTATGCCTTTGTATGTGTGGATATACATAAATTTTGCAGCAGGGTTAACAATGACCAGAGCACCTCTTGGTTAGCATAGCCATAAGAAACTTGGCCAATAACATTAAGGCAAGTATGAGCAATTATCTGTCCATGGTTGCTTAAAAAAAATGACACTAGAGTTTCTTGCCATTTTTTGATGGGGACTGGATGAAAACAGTAATACAAATCTTAAAATTGAGATTATTTTTTTAAAAAGGAAAATAGATTGTACTTCAGTTTTGCTCAGATATGTGATGTGAGTCAACCATTTTTGATATTTAGACCACCAAATCTTAAAGACTATGCAGGTGGTTTGGAAGGGGTTAGTAGCAAAGCTAGTGTCGATATTGTGGAAATTAATGAAACTAAAAATTACAATGATGTTATTGCAGGGATGTGACTATCCAGCTAAAGTTGTTCCTCTGACATTCTAAGACTTAGATGTCTGAGTGATATCAGGATCTTTTGATGGAAATTCCAGATTGGGTGATAAATCCATTTTCAGATACCGAGGAAGATGGGGTAGTGGAGGAACAACTCATAGAGCTGCAAAATGACATTGAGCTGAAGCTAAAGTTTAAGAATCGCTATCCTGCACTATGGACAGTGGTTAAGAAGCTCCTTGTTGCATTTCCAACATCATATTTGGTGGAACATGGCTTCAGGGTGGTCATCCAACTTCTCTCCAAGCAAAGAAATTGACCCCACACTGAACGTGGTGATTTAAGACTCCTGCTAAGTGACTTAAAACCAGACATTGGGAAATTGGTATCACTTCATCAAGCCCATCCATCACATTAAGAATTTACTGAACAGTGAAGTAGTTTCTAAATTTTACCAAGTTTACTAAGTTACTAGTTACTAAGGTTCTTGATAAATGACTATCAGACTTTGAAAACCTGGTATCATTGGATCATGTTCAACAATTTTGTTGAATTAACATTAACTAAAAAGGTTTTTAAATTGGATTTTGAATAAATGTGCAATTGTTACAGTTTTGAATTTTACTTACTATCTTCCTTCTGTTGTGCAAACCACTCAGTCACATGACCCTCCCGGCCACACCCACCAAGCCACGCCCACAGAACCGGTAGTAAAAAAAAATAATTCCACCACTGGGTGGGGGGCACTGAGGATCAGTTTGTAGCACCAAGGGGGCGGTAAACTGAAAAAGTTTGGGAACCACTGCTTTAAACTAAGTCTTATTTTACAAGACTTAAATCAATGGTGTGTATTTAACTGGGTTTTTAAATTTATATCTCACCTATATTATTTTTATAATACATAACGTAAGGCAGAGAACACATACAATACTCCCTCGTATTTTCCCAATAACTCTGTGATGTGTGTTGAACTGTAAGTGAGCGACAATCCCAAAATCTTTGACTTTCATGCCTAAAATGAGACTAAAACTCAGAGTCTCCTGCTTTCTAGCCTGGTGCCTTAACCACTAGATGAAACAAGCTGTTGACTATAATCCACTTATAGTCAAGATAGTTGAGGTAGTTCACAAACAAATATATTAAATTGATGCATCTTCATATATGGACTTATCCTATTTTTATTATTTAAATAAAACCCCAGAAAAACAATAATTTAGAAACTCCCCAAGTTCCATTATGAACATTAATCCATTATTTAAATCTATTTTCTTCTGAATTTCAGAGGTATCCCTGTTTCACTACCATAGCAATGAAATGGAAATCACTTGTTAGGTGGAACAATAGCCTGATTCCTAAATTTTTCAGGTGGCAAAATAAAAAGCATCACTCCATGAAAGAAACAGACATTTGGCCTTTGCAAGGAACTCTTCTGATACATGAAAAAAAAAATTCTTAATATTCTAACTCTCCACATATGATGCCATTTCATTTCCCTTTTCTGTAGCAACCATGTTCTCCCATTTCTCTCAGAGCTAGGAAAATTCTTGCAATCTTAGCTCTCTTCTGTACTATTAATTCTATTAGGCTACCAAGGTTTTGCCCATAGATTACAAGTTTAACTATCCTGAAGTTTATTCTTCAGCATAGCTGAGTTTTTCCAAAATGTCCTTTCAAGGGAATGAGCCTCTAATCAATAGCAATAGCAATAGCAGTTAGACTTATAAACCGCTTCATAGGGCTTTCAGCCCTCTCTAAGCGGTTTACAGAGTCAGCATATTGCCCCCAAAAACAATCTGGGTCCTCATTTTACCCACCTCGGAAGGATGGAAGGCTGAGTCAACCCTGAGCCGGTGAGATTTGAACAGCCGAACTGCAGAACTGCAGTCAGCTGAAGTAGCCTGCAGTGCTGCATTTAACCACTGTGCCACCTCGGCTCTAATCGGATCAGTGTGAGTCTTTCAGTCGCTGTCAGTCTCAGAGGTATTCTCCTCTTTCTCCAAGTCTGCTGCCACCTCTTTCAAGTCTGCAAAGAAATCTTCCCCATTGCCAAATGCTTTGCGACTTAAAGGCTTCAGTTGCTTATTTTTCTTCTTTTTTCTATAATCGTCCACAATCATTGAACTAAGTGAAGAGATGTCCCAGAATTTCACTTTTTGGTCATGGCCACAGCTGGCCAGGTATTGGCCCATACGACACTTAGCCAGCTGTTCAACAGGCTCACCCACATGCTGCCCGACACTTCCTATCACTCGATTGGGCAAGATATTTACTGCCCTGAAATAAAGAAAAACTTAATTACCAAACAGAATACCAGTTGTTGAGAGAGATGTATCCAGCCATATCCCAAGTTCTTTTTTAGAAAAATTTAATCCCTTATATAAAGGTAAAGGTTTCCCCTACCAGTTTCAACTCAGCCAAGCGTTGTCCATGGTCATGTGGCTGGCATGATTACATGCCGAGGTGCATGCAATGCTGTTACCTTACAACCAAAGTGCTACTTACTTATCTACTTGCATTTGCATGCTTTCAAACTGCTAGGTAGCAGGAGCTGGGGCAGGAATGGAAACTGACCCTGTTGTGTGGCGCTCGGGTCTTGAACCCAAGTCATTAACTTTCCAGCCAACAAGCCCAGCATTTTTAACCATTGAGCCATCACACATCTCTTATGTAGCTAGTTTCTATATAACCGTGATGATGAAATTATGCTTCTCTGATGGCATGCAAGCCATTGCCCCAGCTCAGCTCTGCTGCGCAAGTGCCTCCCGCCAGCCAGCTGGTCTTTGGGTCTCTGCTGCGCATGTGCAGGGGGGGAAGGTATGTACGAGGGAGCCCATGCACAGAGGGGGCAGGAATGTGCAGGGGCATGCGCGCATTGTTTTGGGGTTCAGATGCACATGCGCATTCACGCATGCACACCTGTGTTTTGGGCACTCATACTGGAAAATATATAGTCATAATATTGGCCCAGGAAACTAGGCAGAATTTTTCAAGGATCATCTTCTCAATCTCTTACTATTGAATTTTGTCATACCTAATTTGAAATTATAGTTTGCTTTTGGCCATCTGCTAAGAAGAGCTTACCCAGATTTTACCTAGTTTCATTTGCAACCAGTCTGTAAGTATTTTCGTTTACCTTTCCAGTATTAGCATCTCTCATGAGAACTTCTTGTCTCATGACAGTCTCACCTAATGACTCCATCGGTGGAACCTGTGCACACAATGCTCTCAGTTATGGGAACCATGCAGTCTATGGATTCTGCTTTCAGTGCAAAACGGTCACTGGTGGCACCAAAACCATCCCAGTTGAAGAGGTAAATCGTCCCCTCACTGGAGCCACAGGCTACTTTCCTACCCCTCTGAGGAGAAAAACAAGACATAGTTCAGCCAGAAAAAGCAGCATATCTTTTGTTATTAAGAACTAGGGGTTGAGAGCTATTTAAAATAGAAAAACCCTATTTATCAAAAGCTTGAAACATACTATATCTTGAATAGAGACATCACATATTATACTAATGCAGGAAAATATTTTAAATTCTTTTTTTTTTAGCCCTTTTAAGTCCTGTTGTCTCCTGGTGCTTGCCTACACCAGTGGTTCCCAAACTTGGCAACTTTAAGACTTGTGGACTTCAACTCCCAGAATTCTCCAGCTGGCTGGAGAATTCTGGGAGTTGAAGTCCACAAGTCTTAAAGTTGCCAAGTTTGGGAACCACTGGCCTACACTAATCTCTGCATTTTTCTTTAAAAGTTTTCAGAAGTGGTTTGCCATTGCCTGCTTCGTAGGGCTGAGAGAAACTGACTGGCCCAAGGTCACCCAGCTGGCTTTGTATCCAAGGTAGATGTTGAACTCATGGCCTTCTGGCTTCAAGCCTGATGCCTTAACCACTATGCCAAATTGGCTCTCATAAAGAACTTGCTATCATCCATTTCAGAAACAGCGTAGCTCACTGGCTCATATCTGCAAACAACCTTTTTTCCAAGGTGCAACTAGATAATCGAACTTACTTTCATCAGAGATATAGCCATTAAGTCTCCATTCTGAGGTTCTGAGAGAAGCTCAAAGCGCCTTCTCCTAATGTTGAAGACTCCCATTGTTCCATCTCCACTGCGAGAAATAGGATGGTACATAATATTTATTTACAAAGTGAACTTTATTTGGAATATGATAGTTCAAGAATGGAGCTTTCTGGAGAAACCTAAAAATGTTCTGCTCTCTTCTTCTCATGTAAAATCTCCTCTTATGAATTCAGCAGTTTTCGAAAGTAAATTCTGTGATCTGGTAGTAGTTAGATGCCTTGAGTATGATGTCCTGAGTGACTTCCAGTTTTTGAGATACTTTGAACTGTTTCAGGAATTTACTTCTGGAAATTACTGGTCTGCTCCAGAATGGCATGTTCCAGAAGGGGGATGAAATGTTTTGGACCTCTCCAGAACATTCCATTCCTAAATCACTAAATCTTATACATACCTATTTGCCTTCTGGCAAATTCTAATAAAAAGCTTATTTATAATCACTAGCAGTTCAGAGCTGGCTATAGATTACACTGCATTTAGCAATAGCAATAGCAGTTAGACTTATATACTGCTTCATAGGGCTTTCAGCCCTCTCTAAGTGGTTTACAGAGTCAGCATATTGCCCCCAACAACAATCCGGGTCCTCATTTCACCCACCTCGGAAGGATGGAAGGCTGAGTCAACCCTGAGCCGATGAGATTTGAACAGCCGAACTGCAGAACTGCAATCAGCTGAAGTAGCCTGCAGTGCTGCATTTAACCACTGCGCCACCTCGGCTCATTTATGTGAAATGCCATTACAACAGTGAAAAGAATAACACCAAAAGATATGGTGATAGTTTTTATCTAAAATTGTTCAATCTTTCCTGTAGCAACAACTGTTGTAAAACACCTGCACTCTAAACATACAAATGTAATCTACTGATCTACTGAATTAACAGGAGAACGTAGTACCTGGTTGTGAGAAGCAGCTTCTTGTTTCTATCTAGGATCATATCACTGATGTAGTCTTCATGCTGCTTCATTTCCATGATGGACGTGCCCTTGCGCAGGTCCCATAATTTCAACATTCCACTGTCATCTCCTGTGGCGAACAAATGCTCATCTATCACCAATAGGCTGTTCAAAGCTGAGCTGTGGAAATTTCAGAGTAGAAGAGCCAACATTATAACTTATTTGTACAGCTGTTCTCTTTTTAAACCCTTATTCATATATAACTATTCTACTCAAAAGGCATGGGTACCATTAACTAATTCTAAAGAGTAAAACCAGGGGGAGGGGCCTTAAATGGACAATAAGAAAATCTGACTCCATCATTATTTTCTCTCTACATAATGAAAGATCTATGTCAAGAGAACAATATTTTAAAAAAAGGAAATAACCCCTTTTTTTCTAAAGAGGTCAAAACCTACAGCCACTATAATTGCTAACAAGAATCCAAAATTAAAATTGAAAGAACATGAGGTATCTGTTGGAGTGAGTGTAATTCATCACTCTCAATAAGTTTAGACAAATATGAATGTTCATGCTGCAAACTGCTAGCCTGAATTACTAGAAGTTGAATTCTTACCCAGGAAAAATACATTCATATGGGATAAGGCTGAATCTTTCCTTTTCTCGCTTTCCCATAATTCAGAACATTTTGAAAGCTGGTATTTCTTATTGTAAGAAATAATAATGGACTTCTTTGAGCCTAAGAGTTCTAACTGAAGACTGATGGACTAATAATAATCTAGTTCAATTGCAAACCTCCAAGAAAGTCTTAAATATAGATACCCATCCTACAAATTAAAGCCAGTTTGGTCTAGTGGTTAAGGTACCAGGCTGGATAGGAGGAGACCATGAGTTCTAGTCCCACATTAGCCATTAGCCATGAAAGACCTTGTGCCAGTCACTTTTTCTCAAACCAAACTGACCTCAGAGTTGTTGTTGTGAGGAAAATAGGACGACAAAGCTGTGTTGGGTATGTTCACTACCTTTAATTATTTGCAGAAATAATTAAAGCATGATATAAACAAATAACTCACGCTCAAGAATCTTAACACGAGGGAAATAAAGAACTATAAGTAGAAAATATAGTACCACAGTAAATGCTGCATTACCAAGGCTACAGAATGGCCAATAAATAATTCAGATACCTACTTGTGAGCCTTGGAGAATCGTGTCACAAGACGGCCTTCCTCCACATTCAGGATATGAATAGATTTATCCTTGGATACTGTGAAAAGCCCTGGAATATAGATGGGGGAAGCCCATACCATGACATGACCAAATTACAAAGGGGAGGGGCTTTTTCTAACAGTTTTATACTTCAATATTTCACCCTGAGTGAGGGTTATGGGGTTTTCACGTATGCAACACCCTTTATTAAAAAAGTATTTTTTTTTAGCTATTCTGAAGGCATTCGCCTTTACTAATCTATAATCCAGAAAGAAGGGCAGCTAATTGGGAGAATTGGCAGTACAAGATTCTACTGGGAGAAATGTTTAGAGTGAACAAAAAAAGATACATGAAAATAAAGATAAAAAGGAAGAATGTGGGAGCAGAATTAAAAAGTGGATAAGAATTGAAGCACTAAAAAAGAGAAGAGATGATGGGTAAAAAAATTGCCGTTTAAATATTAAATTAGTCTATTATAAACTGGAGAGGCAGAAATAAAAAGTAGGAGAAATATCAAAACATAAACTGCTTATAGAATGAAGAAAAATAATAGATTAGATGTTTACAGATGTTAGGTATTTTTCTTTCAATGTATATTTTAACAATGTAACGACTATATAATTTGACTAATGTGATAGAGATAATCAATAATGTTAATGTGAATTGGACTAACATAAATGATATCTAGTTAAACTTGTTCATACTAGTATTGTGAATTGGATTAAAATAGAAAAATGGATAAGAATTAAAGTACCGAAGAGAAAATGTATAAATAGTATAAGGATTACATAAACTTGATAAATGTGATAGGGATTATTAACAATGTTAGCGTAAACTGGATCAATATAAATGAAACTTAGATACATTTGTTCATATATAATAGAGAAATATTTAGATAGAACAAGAAAGATATAGATGAAGGTAGAGATAAAGATGAGGAGTTAGGCATTTTTTGAATATATATGTTTGAACAATATATAATAAACATTACTTAAATTTGTGAAATGTGATAGAGATTACTAATATTGTTATTGTGAATTGGATTAATATGAATGATACCCAGAACCAACTCTGTTCACACACAATATAAATGTATAATTTAAATTTAAAAAAAATATTACAAAAAAAAGAGTAAGAGACACACGAAAATAATATCAATTTCTGACAAGATAATTAATTAAGCATGAAGTAAACTACAAATAGCTGATACCCGAGGGAATTCTGGTGATCTTGATGGATCAAAGGCATAGATTAGATACTATAGAGAAAGCAGAGCAATTTTATGATGAGCAATTTGGATCAAATGAGGAAAAAAGAGAGTAGATGAGAAGAAACGAGGAGGAAATGTATAACAAAAAGAAGATAAAACAGGAGAGAGGCGAATGAGAAGGTGCAAAAATAAAAGAACAGAGAGAAATAAGAGTGACCAGAACAACAAGACCTACCTATAAGTAAAACTATGGAAGATGAAATAAAACTATTGTCAATTAATATAAGTGGACTGAATTCTCCTATGAAAAGGACCTTTAATAAACTAGGAAAGTTAAAATTAGATTTTATTTGTCTTCAAGAAACAACACAATAAATTATTGGAATATCCTAAAATTCAGAAATTATATTCCTCATTATCACAACAAAAGAAAAGGGGTGTGGTTTTATATATTAAAGAAACAATAAAAGCAAGACAATTTTCTGCAGTTCAGCGGTTCTAATCTCACCGGCTCAAGGTTGACTCAGCCTTCCATCCTTCCGAGGTGGGTGAAATGAGGACCCAGACGGTGGGGGCAATATGCTGACTCTGTAAACTGCTTAGAGAGGGCTGAAAGCCCTATGAAGCGGTATATAAGTCTAACTGCTATTGCTATTGCTAATTTTTTTTAGATAAAGAGGGGAGAATATTGATGGTGGAGGTAACAATGAACAATAAACCAATACTTTTGGAAGCAATATATGCACCAAATTATAAACAAGAATTTTTTTATGAAAAATTGCATAAGAAAATTACTGAATAGGAATATGAAAATATCTGCATGGTAGGAGATTTTAACGCAATTGTAGACACAGGATTGGACTACAAAAGCAGTAAAATAAGTAAAAAAGCTAGAAAAACGCTTCCAAAAAGTTTTTTTAATGGCGGAAGAAACAGGTATTTAAGAAGTATGGTGAGAAATAAATCCTAAAAGAAATCAATACTCATTTTATTCAAATAGACTTATGTCCTGGTCAAGAATAGATATGATATGGATGTCACCGGAGTTAAAATCAAATGTGCAAGAAATAGAAGCAAGCACTTGGGCAGATCATAATCCCATTGCAGTTAAGTGGAAAGGACAAAAGAGAAAATGGAGATGGACATTGAATCAATTAATACTAAAAGATAAGGAATTTATACAAAGTATGGAAAAAGACTGTTGTTGAAGGGAGCAAGGCAAGGCGCCACTTGGACCTCATATCTGACTGCCAATGGCAGAGCCACACAAGACGGCATGACGTTACATTAGAGGCCAAGATCCCTTGAGAAAGAAGAGCTCTGAGATCTAGCAGTCTTAGAGGTACTTCTGGTCTTAGCTCCCCTAGGACGATTGCAATTGCTGGAGGAGCCAGCTTCTGAGGCCTCCTTACTGATGATCTACCATTTTGAAAACGTTGCTGGGCCTGGGGAGTTCCATGTGATTGCACCAAACAAAATGATGAGGCCTAATGACACGAGGCCAAGCACAAAGCAGCCAAACGCTCCGGGTCAGGGGAATGTGCTATTCCTCCCCTGTAGGTGATGAATAGCCCCTGCATAGACTGCCCACATAGACTTCCTGAAGCCAAATCCAATGCGAAATGCCCGGAGCGTGACCTAGTTCTCGGACAGAGCTCTCCTGGTGTTGTAAAGCCTTTCCTATGGTTGTAGCGGCTGAAAAGGAGAAGTGTGCCATTTTCTAGGCTTCCCTCTGCCTCCAATGTCGATATCGGCTGTCCACGCAAAAAAGCCTCTACCTCCCTTGCTAGCGCACCCCAGCAACGGGCAATGCATTGGAGGAATCGCCAGAGGCAAATGGCAGCTGGTCCGAAGTGTTGGAGTGGACCAGTACTCACACCTGACCCGGGAGGCTTGGAGAACCCCATGGCAGTTAAACTGCTCTTCCCGACTCCCTGCTTGATGGTTGAGAGAATTCAGATGGAATAACTACTGTAAATCATCTCGACAGAGGGGTCCAATTCACTTCAAAATTTTTGGGGGAATTCTTAAACTTACTAGGCACCAAGGACTGAGCTCCAGTCACCATCCGTGCATCAATGGTCAAACTGAAAATCGGAATATGGTTCTAGAACAATACCTAAGTTGTTTCATTAATTTTCAACAGGATAACTGGGTTGATCTTTTACCTTTTGCAGAAGTGGCCTTCAATAACACTGTGCACTCAAGCACTGGTTTCACCCCTTTTAGAGTAGCAACAGGCCAGGATTTCAACCCCATGCCTGAACTACCCGCAGAAGAACCCACTATCCCCTCACTAAAAGAATGGATAGACAATCTACGAAACACATGGCCAGTGGTTAGATTAGTGTTACAGGAAGTTAGAGAGGCTTTTAAAACTCAAGCTGACAAAAAAAGAGTAGATCCCAAACCTTTCCATGTTGGAGATAGAGTATACTTATCTACAAAATTCCTGAAGTCGTTGCAACCATCAAACAAATTAGGGCCAAATTTCATCGGACCTTTCCCAATCACCAGAGTTATCAACTCAGTAACAGTAGAATTACCCCTTCCAAAGACACTCAGGCAAATCCATCCAGTGTTTCACATTAGTTTACTCAAATGAGAAGTAATCTCACAACTCAGACCACCTGCATCTACACCTCCTGTTCCTATCATGATAAAAGGCGAACAACATTTTGAAATTAAGGAAATCCTGGACTCTAGGACCCACAGGGGGAAAACTCAATACTTAGTTGCTTGGAAGTATTTACCTTCATCCCAAAATGAATGAGTAGAGAAACACTAAGTTAGGGCCCCTGCCCTATTGAAAAAATTTCACTCCCAATACCCTGACAAACCTTGTTAAAATACTACGATGCAATTTCTTTTCCTATTTTTTCACAGGTGGATCTCTCCTTTTTCTAAGGAACAGCAGCATGTAAGATCCCTAAAAGTGATACTGTTATTCAATTGGAAGGAGTGGGGGCTCAGAGTTAAATCACTAGCTGTATCTGTAACAACTGAGTTTTACAACTTTACAACTGATTTCCTGTCACCGGAAGACTGAAGGTCCCAGCATCTCTGGAGGGATGTTTATGATAGCCATGTGGGACAACTTACTTTAATGTCTAACTAGAGATAGCCATGGGAACATGTATTTTATTGACTCTCAGGGCAGAAGAGTTAAGGAAACATCTTCACACTTGTGTATTGGTCAGAATATGCATTCGGACAAAGGGGAGGGGTCATTATCAACTTAATCCCATTGCATTTGCATTGCCTAAAGGTTTTCAGATGCTGCTTCGCCTCTAATGGTTTCCATCCTGACTGATTAACCTGTTTCAAGAGTCTTTACTTTCTCAAGTTAGGAGAGGAGCCATTACAGTTGGTATATAACTTGAAAACAGAGAAAGAGAAGAAATTGATACATAGGCTGGTAGATGAGAAAGGAACTTTATACTACCAAAATGAGGATGAAAAAAAAGATTATTATGAAAAGTTGTATGAGCAACAAAAAGTTTCAAAAGAGAAAATTAAATAATATTTGGAAAAAGCAGAACTAGCTAAAGTACCAGAAAAAGTAAAAGCTATATTAAATGAACAAATATCAATGATAGAATTGTCATAAATGAATGTATACATTTAGACCAAAATGGCTTCTTGTCTAAGAGACAGATTAAAAACAATATGAGAATGATTTTAAATACATTGGAATATTATGAAGTACATCCTGGAAAACAAATGGCATTGATCTTCTTAGATGTGCAAAAAGCATTTGATAATGTAAATTGGCAATTTATGTTGTTACAACTAAAATCTATGGACTTTGGTGAGAGATTCATTAACATGATTAAAGGCAATATACCATAAACAAATGGGAAAGGTAAATGGAGATGACAGAGAATTTTAATATTAAAAAAGGCACAAAACAAGGATGTGCACAATCTCCTTTACTATTTATATTGACATTGGAAGTGCTAAATATAAATATTAGACAAGATATAGAAATTAAAGGTATGGAAATTAAAAAAGGAATATAAATTACAGGCATTTGCAGCCGAACTGATCTTTATCTTGGAAGACCCACAAGAAAATGGACTTAAACTAATTAGGAAAATGGAAGAATATGGTGAAGTTGCAGGACTGAAAATAAAGAAAATCAAAATAATAGTTTAAAATGTTACACACAGAAAAAACAATGAATGAGGGAAATAGGTATACAGATAGTCAAGAAAATTAAATATTTAGGAATTCAACCAATGGCAAGGTGTGTAACAATTAAAGAAGATAACTATTATAAATTGGTGCAACAAATTAAAATGGATTTGGAGAAGTGGAAAAATCTACAACTATCATTGATGGGAAGTGTAGCCACTATAAAAATGAATATCCTGCCAAGATTGCTATATTTATTTCAAACAATACCAATAAAACTGGGAAAATATTTTGAAGATTTAAATAAAACAATATTAAAATATATTTGGCAAGGGGAAAAAAGCAAGGCTAAGCTTGCAAATGTTGCAAAATTCTAAAAATAGATGTGGTTTTGGCTGCCAGATTGGGAATTGTATTACCAGGCTTTGATACTTACTTGGGTGAAAGAATGGATTGGCTTGAGGAACAAAAGACTATTGACCTTGGACAGACACGATCTTGAACTACATTGGCATGCTTTTTTATAGTTAGAAAAAACAAAATACTTAGCTATTTCCAAAGACATTATGTTAGGAATATATTATTATTAGTATGGGAGGAAATTAAAGAACAACATTATTTGAAAATACCAATCTGACTTTCCATAATGGACGCACTGATTTATCCAAATGTTATTGATATATAGAATATTACCAGATATAAAGATATTTTAAATTAAAAGGGGGAACTTAAAACTAAACAGGAATTGAATGATCAAGTGGTTGAGATAATATGGTGGTCATACATGCAGATACAATCTAAATACAAGAAGGATGTTAAAGTGTATGGTTTAAATAAATAATTAACAGAACTACATCAGATATTAACAGGGACAAATGAAAAATTAATAATGAAAAATATATAGCTATTTGTTAAACATTAAGATGGAAGATGAACAAGTAAAAGAGACAATGATAATATGGGTTAAACATTTTGGCTATTCAATTCAATGGCAGAAATTATGGGCTAGAAATTATAAATTAACAATGTCTACTGCACACAAAGAAAATCTTTATATAATGTTTTATAGATGGCATTTTCCGCCCTCAAGGTTAGCAAAGATATTTAAGGATAAGTCTGCAAAATGTTGGAAATGTCACCAGATACCTGGTTTAAACTATATGTGGTGGGCATGTTAAAAAGCAAAAACATATTGGACAAAAATACATACATGGCTTGAAAAAATGATAAAACAACATATAGATTTGAAACCAGAGACGTTTTGTTGGGCATTTTTCCAGACAAGTATAACAAGGGGGATTTATATCTGATTTTACATGTATTGACTGCAGCAAGGATAGTATTTGCACAACAATGGAAAAGTGAAGAGATCACAATAGACAAAGATGTGATTAGAAAAATATTAGAATGTGCAGAAATAGATAAGATAACACTTACAATTAAGGAAAAGAAAGAAACTGAATATTTTTTTATTTGGGACTTATTTTATCAATGGCTAGCTGACAAAAATAGGAGCCAGAAATAGGGAAATATATGAAAGGATTAGTGATATAAGGAAGATAGTTAACTTGGTTAAACAAATAGTATGATTATTACTGTTATTAATATTAATGTAATTGATATTAATGTAATGAATATGGTTGTAAACACTGTGATTATTCCTAAAATGATTTGTACCAGACAACACACTGAAAAAAATGAAATTTTTGTATGCTATGAAATAAAAACATTACAAAAAAATGAGTAATCTTTCATGATTCAGGGATCAAGCCTGCCTATAGAAATTACAAGATGCATCTAAATACACATCTGTTCAGGCTTTTTACCTTTCTTGGACTGCCTCATTTGTTCCTGCTCAGAAAAACTCCTTTCAGCAAGAAGTTGTGGCATCTGCTTCATGGAGTATATTTATGCCAACTTTTCAAAGACAGGTTGAATTTGTTCAACCCATCTTTGAGAAATATTATACATGCGCCCTTGACAACTTTCTGTTGCAGTTCGTCATATGGAAGCATTATCACTTAAAGTTGAAATCAGCATATGAACTAACCTTGTTGAATTTAATTTAAAGCTTGCCATACTCCTTGCGGTCTTAGCACCATCTATATTCTAAAGAACATTATAAAAACCATAAAAGCAGCAAAGAGCACTCACTCTGTCCATCTTGCGAAAAGGATATTTTCCGGCAGGATTTTAAATGATGACCTGAGGACCAAAGTTCTTTGTTTTCACCTTCCAAACAGGAGTATGAGTATCTGTAATTATGATTTTAAAATGGAAAGAGAAGCATCAGGCACTTATTCAAGTAATTCCTGCACCCAATAGTGCCTACCTTTAACCAATACAGATATATCCAACTATCTTCTTTTGCTACTATTCATACACACATACCTCATTTATACTGCATACATCTGCCATAAACAGTAACATACATGCATACACATACACACACACACCCTTCCCTAATCTGCCAACCATACCCTACTCCACTAAGCGTTTGTTTCTCCAGCAGATACAGAATCTCCCTCTTCCTATCAGTCCTCAATCTCTCCACCACCAGAGAATCTGTTTTATCAACATCGTACACTTTCTTCCATTACACAAAATAACTTTCTCTTTTAAGACAGGGGTCCCCAACCCACAGGCTGTGGTTCACTAGTGGCCCATGGCAGGGGTGGATCCTACCAGTATAGCAACTGGTTCACTTTGTGTGCGTGCACAGTTACCCATCACTCCGATGAATAGCTGATTACACAGCAGGGGCAGCAGTGCTCATGCGTATGCGTGTTGCAATTCGCTGTTTCCCAATAAAAACAGGTATGGAGCAGGGGCGGGTGGGTAAGCCCGAACCAGTTCGCTCTCCACTGCTTACCGGAACTACCGGTTCGCCTGAACTGGTCCAATCTGGTAGAATCCCACCCCTGGCCCATGGTCTGTTTCAAACTGGGCTATGTGAATGGTGGGCAAGCATACATGTGTGTGTGCAGCCGTGACCCGACAAAAGCGCGCACGACAAAAGCGCGCCGACAAAACCGCGTTGCTAAAACCGTGACGTCATCAACGCGCCAACAACAGCACGCCAACAACAGCACGTCAACAGAAGGGTGATTTAAGGGCGATTTAAGTTAAGGTAAGGGTTAGGTTTAGGGTTAGGTTTAGGGGTAGGGTTAGGTTTAGGATTAGGATTAGCGTTAAGTTTAGGGTTAGGGTTAGCGTTACGTTTAGGTTTAGGGTTAGCGTTAGGTTTAGGGTTAGCGTTAGGTTTACAGCGCGCTTCTGTCACCGCACTGTTGTCGGCGCGATTGCTCATTCATCGGCGGGGTTTAGAACTCACGGTTTTGTCACCGCGGTTTAGTCGTTCGCGGTTTTGTCGTTCGCCCTTTTGTCGGTGAACCGTATGCAGCTCCACTTGCATGAGTGGTGGGCACTTGTACTCATGTGTGAAGCTTCATTTCTGTGAGTAGTAGGCACGTGTGCCTGTTGCTTATGCAAATGGAGCTGCACGCATGCACCTATGACTCAAGGAAACCATCCCCTTATCAGGCCAAGCTGGAAAGGTTGGAGTCTGATGCTTTAAAAGACATAGAGACACGCACCTAATTTTTCTTTCTACCCACACAATCCCTATTGTATAATGCGTTTTCAAATAATCTTTTTATAGAGAGAGAGATAATCATGTTTTGGCACTTTTACTGTCTTTTTTGTGCCAAGCCAACAGATTCTGTCTGCTCTAATCTGTAACTACTTTATTCTCAGTAAAGTATACTTTTTTGTGGGGGGAGGGGGAATGAACCGGGAGCCTTTCTTTGCTAATTAAACTAAGTAGATGAATGACATTGATTTAGCCACGAGTACACAGACAGCCCCCCTCTATCTCCCCCCCATCTCCCATTAATAAAGACATCTTTCACACATAAGCAGAAATACACAGAAATTTTCTTTCTAGCACATACAATATTGTGGATGGTCCTGATACAAAGAGGTCTCCCGTTTTCAACCATACCTACCACTTCTACCCACATTTCTCTCTCTCAGCCACACTTGGATCAAAACTCTTTTGATCACTTGCAATCTCCTCTCACAACTGCACATTTTCTGGCCTGTTCACAAAAAAACAGATCCCCTCTCTCTGGAAGACATGTATTTGATGTACATCTACCCAAATATCCCAAAGCTTTTAGCCCATGGCTGTTAAACTCACGGCCCATGGGCCAGATGCGTCACGCACTGGCCACACTCATGCCGAGTTTAGTGAAGGGGAAAAATGTCCTGATATGTCACATGACAACGCCATG
This sequence comes from Thamnophis sirtalis, assembly GCF_051295495.1. Lineage (NCBI taxonomy): Eukaryota > Metazoa > Chordata > Lepidosauria > Squamata > Natricidae > Thamnophis > Thamnophis sirtalis. The sequence continues at coordinate 69,248,099 of NW_028261388.1, forward strand.
ACGATACAAGTTTGACAACACTGCTTTAGTCAGTCATACAGATGACCTTCCTATGCTTTTTCCCTCTACAGGCAATTGCCTTTGTCAGCTACAGATAGACACACCACCTTAGTCTCTTAATTGTACACAAAGCTTCTCTTCCACTCTCTCAATTATGCACAGAACCCCTCTATCAGTGACAGACACTGTTTCTTAAGCAGGTCTCATCATCCTACACAGAGATTCCCACCCACACATACACAGCACTCTTTAACCCTCAACTATTCTTCTTTAGCCACACATCATCTCTATCTCATATCTACTCTCCAAAACTCTCCTTAATGTCTCTCTGGTTCCTCTTTGGATAAGAAGGCATAGCTTTCAGCCACAGAGCCACTCTCCTGTAAGGAACAGGTACTTCTTCAACATACAGAAATCTTTTTTCTCTCTTAAATCACTCAGCAGAACACCCCTCCCCCCCAAAAAAGTAGAATGGTCTCCCTTCTTCAAATGACCAACCTGTCCTCTTTCTTAACTACATGTATACAATTACAACTTCTTGCTCAACTAAATACATACACAATCACACACCCATCAACAACTACACATTCTCTTTCTCCAACACATCTTATTTGTTTTTTGGTATGATTTCTACTAGTGACTACACAGGATCTTCTAAAGTCACCCAGCATAACAGTAAATAGGACAGATTCCATACTAGCTCTGGGATGTCTGGAAGCCACAAGGTTCTCTAGGTCTCAAGTGAAGAAATGGTTTTAGCTTTAGAAACATTTCCTGTTACTAATAGTCTTTAAACAGATACTTCCTCTGAAATGTGTTTTTCTATACAGAGAGATGGATATTCATTCTCTCTTAAACATATAAAGTTAGCCTCTCTCAATCTGTAACCATAAATGCATAAATCCTTTTTCTCTTAGTCAACTGTATAAAATCCAACAATGGAAACATACATGCTTTTCTTAAACACTTACACAGATTCACCTCATTGAATTACTGATGCACCAGGAAGGTTTTTCTACAATCTCCATATACCTGATACAAGAAGGCTCAACCAGTAAATTTATCTAAGAAGTTGAACTCACACATAGACATCACCATCAACATCTCCAATAGCTATGATGTCCCGGGAGGGGTGAAAGTCAATGGTATTTGCTGCTGCCTCAAGGAAAATGTCTTCAGGAGTATCATGGAGTCTAGGCTCCAGTCCAAGTTCTTTCTCATCTGAATGTTCCTGGATGGAGTAGACAATAAGATACAATAATCAAATCTTCATAGTAGCTTTATAGTCCTTTCCTAATGTAATTAACATAGTCCGTATAGTTTATATTAATGTTTATTTATTCAGTTCATATCCAACTTTCTCCAGAAGTTAAATTGCTTTCCACTGACGCCTCCTTTTTCTCCCACAAAAGGAATCCTGTCAACCCAAGTCTCCCCAGATTGAATTGAATTAATTGAACTTTATTTGACCAAGTGTGATTCAACACACAATGAATTTGTCTCCGATACAGAAGTGTGCATGCAAATCAACAGAATCATCATTATCATCATCTCAATAAAAGGGGGGAAGAAAGGAAGATAATAATAATGATAGGCAATAATACTACAATCAGACTACTACATAGATATTAGACAGTACTGTGAGAATTAGGTATTCAGCAGAGTGGTTGAGGTGGGGGGAACTGTCTCTGAGTCTAGGTATTTTGGCCTGCAATGCCCTGTAGTTCTGTCCTGAGGAGAGGAGTTGAAACAACTTATGTTCAAGATGTGAGGCATCTGCTGATATCTTCTCAGCCCTCCTTATAACCTGCACAATATACAGGTCTTGCGTGGAAGGCAGGATGCTTGCAATTGTTCTTTCTACAGTCTTCGCTAACCATTAGACTCTGTACCTCTTCTGTTTGATTGCTGTACCATACCAGATAGTCATAGAAGTACACATTCAAGTCCAATTTCTTAACAACCACTAGACTAGACAATTGGCTTTTGAATTCTTCCGTCCTTTTTTCCAATATTTCATTAGCCACCACCACTGATTTAGCATTTTTATGAATGTATTAACAAAATCCATATTAACCTTATGGTTATTTTACAGTGCTACAGTGCAGCTCCATAAACACACAGGGAGAGAATAGGGACAGCGATCAATATGTGAGAACAATTCAGCTGATTTACCGGTTTCTGGTAATTTTTACCAAATTTTTATCAAATGCTCCTAGAACTATGCAACGTTTGAACTCTCTTTATACAGATAAATGCTATTCAGTACATTTATACGGGCACACATGCATGTATGCATACATACCAGGGAGGAGGGGACGCAGCTAGAGTAGGGAAGCCTAGAGAGGGAGTCAGTTTCGGTTTGCCTGGAGCAATCTCTTCCGATGCTAGCCTTCTCTTGCACCGCTTTGGCGCCGGGAGCTTTACTACCCGTAAAACTATACTTGGAATTGGGGCTCAGGGCAAAGGGTAATCTATGTCCCATAAAACGCGGCGAAATGCCGAAATAACTAATGACTTTCAATAACTCTAAGGCAGTCCCGCGATAGCATCTAGCACTACGTTCCTACCGCAGCAAAGCTCCCGCACAGACCATTCCTCCATCGCCTAAGCTTACGTTCCTAGACCGCTGCTTCGTGACCCAGGAAGCCGCGCAGGCCTCTTTCCCCGGCAATGGGAAGTCCACGTGAGGACAAGGGTGATGTACTCACAACGTCAGGCGCAGCCATTTTCACTACACGCAGCGGTCTCCAAGCTTGGCAACTTTAAGACCTGTGGACTTCAACTCCCAGAGTTCCTCAGCCAGCAAAGCTGGCTGAGGAACTCTGGGAGTTGAAGTCCACAGGTCTTAAAGTTGCCAAGCTTGGAGACCACTGCACTACAGCAGTCAGCGTGGGGGCACAAGCGTGTTAGGAACAGCGAACGCCTGCGCAGCAAAAAGAGGCGGAGCGAGGACTTTTCCTCTGGAAGCCCAGGAGATTGAAAAGAGAAAGTGACGTGCTTATTATTGAATTGCAGGTTGGCCTTTTGTAGTTATTTTGTGTGCCGAAATAGCCATAGTGGGTGACCTATAACCCCACCATAGCTGTCCTGGAGAGACAGTGAAGAGGGGGGCGCAAGTGGGTGTGGTTGGGGAGGAGGAGAAAGGAGAGAATTTAGCAGAGAAGATCGCAGAAATTCTCTCAGCGGCTACAGAAATGTGTAAGGAATATATCCTAGGCGGAATGGATGAGACTTTTAGAGTATATGCAAAATATGCAATGAGAAACAATTTGCCCAGAGATGTACATGTAAGATTTGTAAAAAATAAATAAATCTAAAAATGAAATATTGTAAGCAGCAAGAAGTTCCACAATAAAATACAAATCTAGAGATATAGTGGTATTGAAGAAAATTCCAAGGAGGGTCAGAGAAATAAGAAAGGAATATCACTTTTTGACTAAGGGTCTGATCAAAAAAGGGGTGAGTTTTAGATGGCTTGTTCCAGAAGGGATTTTGGTAAACTGGCACAAACAAAGGTACAGACTAGATACACTAGAGAAAGCAGAATTATTTTATGAACAAAATATAGCAGCACAGGAGGGAATGCTGGTAAGAGAAGAGGAAGGAACTAAATGCCAGGAAGCTAAGGGGAAAGACCAAAGGGAGATGGGGAAAAAACAGGAAGAGAAAGCGCTAAGAATACTGCAATGTGCTCTACATGGGGCTGCCCTTGAAGAGCATTCGGCGACTTCAGCTGGTCCAGAATGCGGCCGCGCGAGCGATCATGGGTGCACCTCGGTTCACCCACGTAACACCTATCCTCCGCGAGCTGCACTGGCTACCTGTTGATCTCCGGGTGCGATTCAAGGTGCTACTTATCACCTACAAAGCCTTTCATGGTATTGGACCTGGGTACTTGAGAGACCGCCTACTGCCAATTACCTCCACTAGACCGATACGATCGCATAGATTAGGCCTCCTCCGAATTCCATCATCTAGCCAGTGTAGACTGGCAACTACCCGGAGGAGAGCCTTCTCGGTGGCTGCTCCGACCCTCTGGAACGAACTCCCCGTGGAGATTCGGACCCTCACCACCCTCCAGTCCTTCCGCGCCGCCCTAAAGATCTGGCTGTCCCGGCTGGCCTGGGGTTAAGACTCTAACCCCACTCGAATTTGTGTGGCTGTTGTGTTTTTTTTAATATGTTGTATTGTCTGTATTTTGGAAATTGTTTGTCCTCCCCCCCTTTTTTTTGAACTGTGAGCCGCCCTGAGTCCCCCCTCAGGGAAAAGGGCGGCATACAAATAAAGGGAAAATGAAAAAAAAATGAAATAAGAGAAGGAGCAAGGGCCAAAGAGACAAAGGAGCAGAGGGAGCTAAGAACAATTAGATCAACTAAACCTATAAACCAATGACATGGAGGAAGAAATAAAAGTAATCTCCATTAATATAAACAGATTAAATTTGGCAACAAAAAGAACAACAAAATTCAACAAATTAGAGAAATTGAAATTGGACATTATATGCTTACAGGAAATACATATTAGAAAGCAACACAGAAAATTTTTGGAACAGGCAAAACTTGGTAATTTATATACGACCCTGGCTGACCAAAACAAAAAGGGAAATAGCATTATATATTAGAAAGACAATACAATCAAATAAAATTTTTGAACCTATTCCAAACAATACCAATAAAACTAGAGAAAAAATTCTTAGTGGGGAAATATATATGGCAGCGGGGGGGGGGGGAGCAAGAATTAATATAAAAATGTTGCAAGATGCAAGGATTCAAGGTAGATTTGCATTACCAAACGGAATTGTGCTATGAAGCAGTGGGACTAGCTTGGATGAAAGATGGGTTTTATTGAAAAATGCAAAATTATTCACATTGGAGGGTCATGATTTGCAACTGGGTTGGTATGGTTTTTTGTGGTATGATAAAAGTAGGGCACATGGCTATTTTCAAAGACATTATGTAAGGAACGGATTATTAACAATATGGGAAAGAATGAAAAGGAAATATTATTTAGAAATACCAATGTTGCTTTCAACAATGGAAGCATTGACACATCCAAATATTACTAGTATGAAAAATACTATTCTATTCTACTATGCTGTTTCTATAGTGGGGAAATGAGAGGGAAAATGGTGCGGAGTAGAATGTTATGTAGCTAAAATAAAATTCCTTCCTAGATTGCCACGGCATCCTTTGTCTTGACACCTCTGCACCTGACTGGAACTGGATGGGTGGGACTGCCATAGTGGTGGGTTTCAAAAAATTTTAGAACTTATTCTGTAGTTGTGGCCTGTTTTGTGGGAGTGGCTTGGCAGTCACGTGACCGGGTGAGAGTGGCTATCTTGTAAAATGTGGTGAAACTCACTTAACAACGCTCTTGCTTAGCAACCAAAATGTTGGCTCAGAAACTCACAAGTCTTAAAGCTGTCAAGTTACAAGACCTTTGCACACCTAACCCTTTAGAACCCACCCACCCCCAGGGTGTAAAAACTTGACAGCTTTAAGACTTGTGGACTTCAACTCCCAGAATTCCTCCTCCAGTCATGTTGGCTGAGGAACTCTGGCATTTGAAGCGTGCAAATCTTAAAGCTGTCAAGTTACAAGAGTCTTGCGCCCCTAACCCTTTAGAAAAAAAAACCCAGGGGGGTTCAAAATTGAGAGATTTAAGACTTGTGGACTTCAACTCCCAGAATTCCTCCTTCCCTCACTCAGCTGCTATCACCGAGGTGCCACCAGGACAAGAGAGGTTTTGGGAGGGACCTTCCCTCCCCCTCCAGAGAGCCCATGCCAGAAAGAGGAAACAGGCTGGTTTGAATATTGACTAAGGGGCGGTTTAGTGACCAGAGTGTCTTCTTCATTCATTCAGGCAGGCAGAGAACGAAAGAAGCCTCCTTCACACATTCAGGCAGCGAGTGGGGATTATTTCGCACATGCCTTTTTTCTTTCTCCCCCTGCTCGAACAGGTGAAAGCGGCAGGTGGAGAATGAAAGGTGCACATAGCCTCCTTCACGCGTTCAGGCGAGTGGAGCCTTCTTCATGGGTTCAGGCGAGCAGGGATCCTTTCGCACATGCCTTTTTTCTTTCTGCTCCTGCCCGAATGCATGAAAGAGGCACGTGGAGAACGAAAGGTGCGCGTAGCCAAGAGCAAAGAAGCCTGCTGCTTGCTCCTTCAACGTTTGGGCAACGGGGGTGCTTTCTCGCACACCTTTCTTTCTCCCCCTGCCCGAACGCATGAAGGAGGCACTGCCGCCCACCCGCATTCAAACCAGGCCTCCTCCTATCTCCTCACACGGGCACTCTGTAGGGGGAGGGAAGGTCCCGCCCAAGTCCTACTTCCCTTACCTCGCGGCACAATTCTGGGATGGCAGGATATTCTTTTTTTCACCGGTATGGGGGCATAGCCTCAACACCTGCATTGCTGTCGCTCCCAGTCCAGCCCCGCGCAATATCCCCGCCAATCCACTGACCTTGGAACACTCTGTTGGAGAGCCTCTCCTTTGCGTCCTGTTGCCGGGTGCAGCCGCGTCCGGGGAGGTGCTGTACCCCCAGAGCGGTCACATTGCAGTGGCACGTGGGCGGCTTACCGTCCCAGGGCCCACTCAGTTTCTTCTGGAGGGGACAGGCAGCATCCCCCCCACCTCCCCGGCCGCCTGGAGCCTTGGCTGGGCGGGCAAAGGAAGTGGGTGGGCGGGACAAGCATAGTGTGGATGGGTGGGGTAAATGAGCAAGTGGCGATCGGGCAGGCGGGGGGAGCGAGTGAGGGGGGTGGCGGGAAGGAGTGTTCCAGTACGGTCCCACCAGACAAATGAGTTCTAAAAGGTACGGTAAATTTGATGAACCCCTTCTGGCGTACCGGTGCGAACTAGGCGCAACCCACCCCTGGACTGCCAGCATGGCAGTGGGCGATTGGATCATGTGATGGACTTGTGGGTGTGGGGACAAGATCATGAACTTTAACTTGGGGGGGGGAACAGAAGAAGCTTCGGATTCGGGTTCCCCCCCCAATATGCCAGCATGGCTCTCTTAATAAATTGGAACTTTGAGCAGCACGTTGCCTCGGACTAATTTAATTTTGGATGCTATCTGGAACACTGACACACTACTTATTTTTTTTAAAAAAATGCGAAACAGCTTTTTTCTTCATACATTGGGGACATTGTGTAGATCAAGAAAAAAATAAACATTTTCTTTTGATGACTTAATCTAGAGAGCCAGGTTCTTACAAAAGTCTTTAGAGTGGTTCTTATGAATGACTAGGCTTCAATATTTGGGAGACAAAATACTGAATTGTTTCACATGAAGGTAGTTCTCACACATTTACAATTCAATGACTGTGATTTATTAAATAGATAGAGAATAGCAACACTGACAAAAAAAAATCATCTTTAACTATTGGAATCCAACAACAAATAAGAAAACTAGTAGAGACAATCTTAGAAAGCTTAAGAATGGAAAGCTGTAAAACCAATCTTTAAAAATTATTAGTGGGGATTAAACAACTGACATTTTCAGAGCTAATGTTGTAAATCCTTCAGTGGAAAGTATTATTGCCTCTTCATTCATGATCATTAAACAAATATTTGTATTGTTTACTCCTATTTATACTAGATTATTTGCTTTAAAGACTTAATTGTGGCAATTTTACTTCTTCGTTAAATTAAAATATTTGCATCTTATTTATTATTGCTATTTTAAATGGTTTAAAAAACATGAAATATGACATGGAAATCCAGATTAAAAACAACTATTCTAATAAAATCTTGTGCTGTAGCAGGGATGTCAAACTGGCAGCCGACGGGCTGGATGCATCACACACAGGCGACGTTCACTCTGGCTCCACAAAGGGAAAAATGTCATATGTCACATGACATGATCAAGTTTGACACCCGTGCTCTAGAGGAATGCTGTCTCCAGGCTTGGACCGAGCCAGGTCTTAAGGGCATTCTGAAACCCAAAGGGAAAGGCTGCTATTGGTGTCCAGGAGGATGCTGTTCCAGAGGGCAGTGCCAGAGAAGGCATACTTCCTTTGTCCCACAAGATGACAATGTTTGAGGGGGTGCAAGACAGGCGGAAACTTTCAGAAATAGTAAGTAACAATGGAAACAAAGGATTTTTCCTAATAGGCAGAATATGCTATGTAAGTTCATATCAGGCTGTATTTCTACATAACAAACACTACTAATGAACATTCATATTGCATTCTGTATAAAGAACACCCTCCCAAATCGTACCTGCCCCAGACTGCCATGCATTCAAGGAGCACAATAAGAATCTGTAACATAAACATTATAACAATTTTTTTATTGCAGTACAAATCCAAAGTGCAAGGCCCAGGGGAACATCCCTTGTCTACAAGGAAAAAAGCATCAAAAGTTTCATTGCAATCTGTTTCATTCATCTGCCCTTCATATTCACATGTAAGCAGGAAGCAAGGTGGGCTTGTTCCAGTGACTATTCCATCAGAATCAAATCTCCACTGGAGCTGAACTTTCAGAATACAGCTGAAGGAATCAACTGACGGAACCTGGCAGCTTCAGTATTTTGGTCTCTTCACCTCAACCCTAAAATTACAGACATTTTTATGAAATGCTGTTAAGATGGGACACTTTAGCAGGAACAACATACACACACACCTTACAGTACTAAAAATCAAGCATTCTAAGAACAAAAAATGCAGAAAATAAAATAATTAATATTCTTCAGACCAACCATGCATCTCTTGCCACAAATGTTGGACTTAGCTGAATACATACAAGATAACATATATGAGATAGAGATGGCTCCATGAGTACTTTTCACATTACATTAACTTTTCAAGTGAAAGCAATTATACTAACCCATCAGCCTCCATCTTCTTTCTTTTTTCAATGATCTGCAAAGAGAATACAATTACTGTATTGTGGATATGACATTAAAGCATTTATTTATTTATTTATTTATTTTTGGAATGCCTAACTTTCAAGCAAAAGATCATGTGAATATCAGAAAAGTCAAATAGAGCAAGCTGCTTTCTGGTAGAATGGATACTGATTCTATTGCACACATGAAAAAGTTTAGTCTGCTCCCACAATATAAATAGAACTTTTAGACATCAGAATTTTGATCATAAAAAAGCTATTAGGCATCATATTCTGATGGAAAGCCCTGACACAGAATTGCAAGGAGCTCAAAATATAGCCTATTTCTATGCATGAAACTGAATGAAATAGCAGAACATAATCCTTTTCAAATCTTAAAACCTGTAAGTGTGTGTGTAAAACCTTAAAGAAAAGTACAAACTATGGTGGACAAAACAAATGTTATTAAATAAATATAGCTTCAGATCTTACTGCACTAATCTTTTTCCATTGCCGATCTAGTTCAGCTTTGTCATTGGTCTCTTTGAAACGCCTTGTCTTACGGCCTTCAGACATCTTGATTCCATACTGGAATGCTGCTCTAAAATAAAAGGAACAAGTCAAGTATAGATGGGGAATTTGTGATACAGCAAAAAAAAATTACCACAAGATCTACTTTCTCAGCTCTATTACATGAGGCATCTTAATGAGGCATTCTACAAAATGTAGTACAAATTTAACTTTAATAATTTTAATTTAATTAACTTAATATGGCTACCCATTCCAGAAAACTCTAGGTGGATTATAAAATCCATAAAAAGAGTAAAATAGTTAAAAACTACATAATAGGAAGTCCAGACTGTAACAACTAGAACAACAAGCAGTGTAATACAAATAATACACTATACAACTAATATATCACACCACATTAACCCTCGGCCTGGAGACAGAGACAGGTCTTAAGAATTTTCTGGAATCTTATTATTTATAAATAATATATTCTATAATACCATCTATCTTCCTACTCTTAAAAACAACTTGCAAACTCACTTGGGTAAAGCCTCTTTGTTATTCATGTACTCGCTATATTCTTCTTGTGTGTCGAAGTCCCAGCGACCCAGAGGTCCTTTTTTGTTTCCCTTGGGAAAGGAGAAAAAGACAAAAAGAACTTTAGGCTGAAAGTAAAGGAAACCTTACTAAACTTTTCTAAAATAATCCAAATTTTACAATACTCAAATCACTAATTTTGCTGCAGAAAAACATTTGCTTCTAAGAATAAAGTATCTACACTATGGACTTTTTGCAGTCAGTATGCACACACACGTATACAGATAAAAGCATTAAAATATTTTATCTCACATGGTAAAATCCATTGTGGCACCTTATTCAACTGTAAGTGAAGCTAAAAAGTTAAAGTTGCCAGGTTCCTATGAAAAATTTCAATATAAATATATACTAGACAAACACTGATCCATTGGGTCAGCTTTTCAAATCTATTTCCTTATGAGATTCCTCAATACTTTCAGCAATGGCAGAGCTTCTAATGTTCTGCCTTCGCTACAAAATAATCTTAAATATTCAGGGAGATATTCAGATATGTATCTGCCTTGAAAATAGCCCATATTGAAGTGACCACAGGACGTGGTTTATAACATTTTGTATTATGTCATAAAATGTTTTATAAAATGACCGTTGTCTTACCTGAACGGTCCTTCTATGGGTGCTGCGAAGGGAATCCAATCATGGGTTAACTTAGCCTTCTAGCCTTGAGACTGAGTATGCAAATATCAAAGTTACGCCTCCTCTGACTGGACTTCCGCTTCCTCCCCAGTTCTTATTACGAAGTCCACCGAAGAAGCATTATGTCAATCCTCAACAAGCCGCAAGTCATCCGGCACTACGGAGTCAAGTCCAGTCAGCAACTAGTCATAGTCAATGGAGCCCTGACCAGCCGAAGCTGCGGGCGGGTTTGGATTCCCTTCGCAGCACCCATAGAAGGACCGTTCAGGTAAGACAACGGTCATTCTCCTGTGTGCTGCTCCGGGAATCCAATCATGGGATATATCAAAGCAATGAACTCCCAGGGCGGGAGCTAGGCTGGTCAGGCTCCTCCGCAGACGGAAGGACCCTTTGCAACACTCTCCGCCCAAAGGACGCCTCGGCCGAGGCGAAGACATCAATCTTGTAGTGGCGAATAAAAGGCGAGGGGGATGCCCAAGTGGCCGCCCTGCAAATCTCTTCCACAGACGCTTGCGTCGCCCAGGCCGCTGTGGTGGCCGCACTCCTGGTGGAATGAGGAGTGATTCGCCTTGGAACCGGTCTGGAGTGGGTGTCATACGCCAACGCAATGCAAGCTTTCAACCATCGGCCGATGGTGTGGGAGGACACCTTCTGTCCCATTGAAGATGGCTGGAAGGAGACGAACAGGGCCTCCGATCTTCGGAACGACGCCGTGCGCTTCACATAGCGACGAAGGGCCCTGCGCACATCCAGATGGTGCCACTGACGTTCCCGCGGATGAGACGGGTGAGGACAAAAGTCCGGCAGGACAAGTTCTTGAGTTCTGTGAAACAATGAGTTTATCTTTGGAAGAAAGGTCGGATCCAAACGAAGCACTACCTTGTTCGGGTGGAAGATGCAAAGATCCGCACGAACCGAAAGGGCTGCTAGCTCCGACACCCTCCTGGCCGATGTTATGGCCACCAGGAAAGCCGTCTTGAGTGTCAGCAAGCGGAGGCTGATGGAGTGTAGAGGCTCAAAGGGGGCAGCTGTAAGGGCCCTGAGAACCAAGGTCAAATCCCACGTGGGATAACGATGTACCGTCGGCGGTCGTAAGTTGGAAGCACCCTTAAGGAAGGTTCGAACTCGCAAGTGCTGGGATAAGGAGCGGCCTTGGCCACCCCCGACCACCGTTGACAAGGCTGTGACCTGACGGCGAAGTGTGTTTGGTGCCAACCCCTTGTTGAGGCCGGACTGCAAGAAATCCAGAACTTGGGGCACCGAGGCCTTGATGGGATCGACCCCGGTGCGTCGGCACCAGCGGCAGAAGGCCTGCCAGGTAGCTTCGTAAATACGGGTAGTCGACGGGCGACGGGCCGCTTGAATTGTAGAGATGACTTCGTCTGAATAGTGGAGGGCCGCTAGCATCTCCCGCTCACGTGCCACACGGCTAACTGCAACAGCTGAGGGCCCGGGTGCCTGAGAGCCCCTTGGTGGAGCTGAATCTTGTCGTCCGGGATCCTCCAAGGACGCGAAACGGACAGATGGACGAGGTCTGCGTACCAGGGACGTCTGGGCCACATTGGAGCGACCAGCAGCACTTCCGCCTGTTCTGTCAATATCTTCTGAATGACCGACGGAAGGATCGGGAGAGGAGGAAAGGCATAGAGAAGGCCGGCCGGCCAACGGCTGCGTAGAGCGTCTACCCCCTCCGCCCCCGGAGCCTGGTATCGGGAGTAAAACCGGGGAAGTTGTGCGTTGTGCGGGTGAGCGAACAGATCCACCTCGGGCAGGCCGAAGCGGCGAGAGAGCTCCTGGAAGAGAATGGGGTGGAGCTGCCACTCCCCCTGATCCACAGTCGCTCTGCTCAGCCAGTCCGCCTGAGTGTTGGCTTCGCCCGAGATGTGCTCCGCCCGAATCGATGAGAGTCTGGGCTCCGCCCAATGGAACAACCTTTCCGCTTCCAGCATCAGAGCTCTGGACTGCGTTCCCCCTTGGCGGTTGATGTGAGCCTTGGAGGCCACATTGTCGGTCAGGATTAACACATGGTGATGAGATACAATGTCCCGAAATTCCAGGAGAGCCAGACGGATGGCCCGCAACTCCAGCCAGTTTATGCTGTTCGCCAGCTCCTGGTCCGACCATCGACCTTGGGCCACCTTGTCCAGGGCATGGGCCCCCCATCCGAATAAGCTGGCGTCCGTTGTAACTTGAACGCGGTCCGGCTCCTTGAATGGACATCCCCTGAGGAGCCTGGACGACATCCACCAATGCAGGGACCGCCTGGCCTTGCCCGGGAGCTGCACCTTGATGTGGGAATGACTGGTATGCGCTCTTTGGAAGGGCAGCAGGAACCACTGGAGAGGACGCGCATGGAACCTGGCCCAGGGCACCACGCTGATGCAGGAGATCATCTTCCCTAGCAGTTTGGAAAGCGACAGCAGCGGTACTCGCCGATGGGATAGCGCATGATGCGCTAGGCGGTATATGCTCTGCCTCCTTTCCGGGGACAGGAAAACCTCGCACGACATCGAGTTGATGGTGGTTCCCAGATGAAGGAGGGACGTGGTTGGGCGCAGGTGGCTCTTGGGCAGATTGAGGACAAAGCCATGGTCCCGCAATGCGTCCATCGTGACCTGTAGGTCTCGGAGGGCCTGATCTCGAGAGGACGACAGCACCAACACGTCGTCCAAATAACAATTGATGCGTATTGGAATTGAGCGAAGGGAGGCTGCCAATACTGCCAGAAGCTTGGTGAACGTGCGCGGGGCCGAGGAGAGGCCGAATGGCAAGGCCCGGTATTGATAATGACGGCCGTTGAAGTGAAACCGCAGGAACTTCCGATGTGCCGGATGAATGGGCACATGGAGGTACGCTTCTTTGATGTCTATGGAAGTCATCATGTCGCCTTGGCGGATGGAAGCCAATATGCTCTTTAGAGAGTGCATTTTGAATTTTTGGTGTTTGATATACTGATTGAGCCGTTTCAAATCTAGGATTGCCCTCCATCCCCCGGAGTTCTTTGGTACTAGGAACAAGATGGAATAAAACCCTAGGCCTCCCTGCCCTTTGGGAACTTGCTCTATGGCCCTGATGGTGAGAAGATGAGATATCTCGGTGTCCATAAGGCGCCGCTTTGACGGGCACCTGGGCACAGGGCACCTGATGAACCTCCTCGGGGGGATGGATAGAAATTCTAGCGTGAGACCCAAACTCACTACTTGAAGGGCCCAGGCGTCTGACGTGAGCTCCGCCCACCGGTGGGCGAAGGCCAAGAGACGTCCTCCTATGGGCCCTACCTCCTGCGAGTCAGCGGTATCTGCGAAAGGATCGGTTGCCCGCTCCTCGGAATGACCGTCTACTCTGCGCCTGACTCTGCTGGCGCCCCCTGTCTCTGGCCCCGGCTCGGTCCTGGCCACGGTCCTGTGCCTGGGAGAACCCCCTGGTATAGTTGGGGACATAGGGGGCAGAGGTAAACCCCGAGTCCCCAGACCGAAAGGGCTGCCGTCTACCATAAGGCTGTGGCCTTCTGGCCACACGGGCACTTGTGGAGGGAAGCACCCTACGTCTGTCCCGAGTCTCAATGAGAATTGGATCCAGCACTGAACCAAACAAGGCCCCGCCCTTAAAGGGCGTGGACGCTAGACGCCACTTGGATTTGATATCAGCTTGCCAGTGGCGGAGCCAGAGCAAACGGCGAGAGGCCACATTGGAAGCCACGGCTCGGGAAGCAAACTTTGCCGCGCTAAGGGTGGCATCAGCAGAAAACTCTAGGGCCGCTATCAGTTTGGTGACATCCTGATGGAGGCGCAGTTCCTCCGGATCCAGCCTTTCCTGTAGCTGTCTCAGCCAAACTAAAGAAGTCCTATTAAAGAAGGAAGCTGCAGTGGCTGATCGCAAGGCCCACGCTGCTGCCTGATGAGTCTTGCGAAGGACCGATTCGGCCTTGCGGTCCTCGGCCTTCAATCCTTCCGAAATTTCAGAAGGAATTAACGCCGGTGAAGCAAGAGCCGCTATGGGAGCATCCACTGTGGGAAACTGCAGGAGGGCCTCCAACTCTGGGGAAGATGTGAAAAGCTTCCTATCACCAGACCCAGGGGGCTTAACCGCGGTCGGCTCATCCCACTGCTTTTGGATTAAATCAAGAAAAAGCTTGGGAGATGGGATAAAATCCTGCAGAGCCACCTGCTCAGCAAAGAGCCGCTCGGTGGCATCCAGGCCCACAGCAGCACTTTCTGCAGAAATTGCCTCCCCCATGTGGGTGGTAGTCTTGGCCTTATATAGCAGGGATTTGAAAAGAGTGTGCCTGAAAAGCCCAGGGGGCGGAGGCAGGTCCACAGGAAGGCCCTCGTCACCAGAGAGTTCCCTATCCTGGATTTCACCTTCTTCCACTAAGGGAGATTGTGCGCTAAACACAGAGTGTAAAGGGGAAGGAGGATCAGTTTGCAGAATGGAAGAATCCCCTTGTACTGCTTGGGGAGCCAGGCCTGAGTAGGCCAGAGTAGGCCTGGAGACCTGGGATCTACGCGCTAATTCCGCATCCACCCCTCTGGAAATAGCCTCTGAGATCATGCTGTAGAATTCAGCAGAAAGGCCCAAATCCTGGCCCTCCAGAGGCCTGAGGCCTGCAGCTGTGGGGGTGAACGTGGCAGAGGGCCCAGCGCGTGGAGGTGAACGAAGAGAAGCCCCACTAGCCTCCGAAATAATTGGGGGAGAACGAGGCCCGAAAGCCCCTACCTCGGGAATAGGGCCCTGGGGAAGTTGAATATCAGGAGACCAACCCTGCTCAACAACCCTCACCGGAGACACAGGCTGCTGAACCAAAACCGGAGGGGAAGAAATGGGAGCCCCAGATGCCTTGGGGGGAACTTTGGCCTTGTCCTTGCGCTTGTGCGACTTATCCCGAACAGTAGATGAGGCTCGAGGCCTACTAGTAGAGGCCCTGGTCGCGGCCCTGTTGGGCCCAGGGCTGGCCCCTCCCTCGCCAGGGGAACGGGGCTCAGAAACTGGCCGGACAGTACCTTGCAATTGATCAGCCATGATATGAGTTTGAAAGAGCTCAATCAGCGAGACAAAGGAATGCAATTGAAAGCACTTCGCCAAGAACGCCACGTGGAAGCAGAGACTAAGAGAAGCGACCTCCTCCCTGAGTCAGCAAACTCGAGTGAGGGAAAAGGGAGGGGCGGAAGCAGTGCGCAGACTCAAGCGCGCGAACAAAATCTGCCTTCTCATCCCAGGCGTTAGAGCGCATGCGTGAAAAGCGCTTCCAAATAAGGTCACCGGCTTCAAAGGCGCGAAATTCAAAGGAACCGCAAGGGAAATTCCCAACAGCCGATCCGTGTAATTCTCCGGCAGCCGCTCCAGCGAGGGCACAAAGGAGGGAGGCGGGGAAGGGGGGGAAGCCCCGCTCCGACAAGCCAAAGCCTCGGATCTGACCGCGCCCGCGGGCGGGTGCTATCCGGCAGGGGTGGCAGCGCTGGGAGACTCAGCTTCCTTGCGCGCTGATGATAAGGGAGGGCAGGCGGAGAAGCCCCACTCCAGCTGCAGCGATCCGATATCCCTTTAAGGGAAATAGCGAGGGAGGAATCTGCTGACAGCAATCTGCCGCTTTACCTCCAATCCAGCAAGAAATCCACAGTGAAAAACCAAGTAATTTCATCCTTAACCTAGAAATATTAGCAATTAATCAAGAGAGCGTTGAAAATAAGTCTCGTAGGCTTGACTGAGTAATAAGGACTGGGGAGGAAGCGGAAGTCCAGTCAGAGGAGGCGTAACTTTGATATTTGCATACTCAGTCTCAAGGCTAGAAGGCTAAGTTAACCCATGATTGGATTCCCGGAGCAGCACACAGGAGAATTTGCCAAATTTCAATTGTATGAGAGTAATGGATTCTGAATTTTGACAGCAATCTTTAAGTTAGTCCATTTGAGGTACCTTGAATCAAAAATTGTCATTTTGCACCATTTTGCCCAGTTAAAGGTTACACGCAAACATGTAGAGCTTTAATAGGATACAGATTCCAAATGACTCACTATGGAAATATTACACCATAGAATAATACTTATTTTAAAATTATTGATGGTATACCTGATCCATTTTACTATAATCTACTTCTTCATCACTATCCACAGCCATGGCATCCATTCTAGGAAAAACACAAAATTGGCAGTAACTATATTTACAATCCCATTCAAAGTTATATTTTGAGGTATAGCAATAACAAATCTGGAATTCTCTGCTTAGTTTATAGATTCTATATATATACATGGTAAAATCTAATACTGAAAAATTGGACTTCAGTCAGCATCTATAGAAGTAGATTATTTCAAAAAAGATATATTCTCCTAGCCCACTACTGTACCCATTTATAACTCAGTTGAGTAGCAAATGGTGTGCATGTGTGTGTGATGCACGAGCTGATAGAAAACTTTAGTTGCAGGACTGTTTTGAATATCTACAAACTATTTAACTTCATTATCTAGATTTTACTAATGCTTCAGTATAAGGCCAAAGAGTTTCCAAGCATGTGCATATAATAATGAATTAGCCCTATCAACCTCTGGCCCTGACATTTTAAATAAATGCTTTTTATTTTGTCAAATTTATTTGCCAAGAAAATGTGCATGGCCCTTGAACCAAAAAGATTTCACATTCCTGGTCTGAATGGTTTTTTTAACTTGAAATTTATCTTCCACTATTCCAAAATTTCAAAAACTTGCTGATGTTACTTCTGTTCCTATATAAGTAGTCCTTAGAATGTTGAATACATAATATTCTTACGTTGCAGGGTAGCATTCAGCATAGCTGTTTAGCATTCCAAAGAAATCACCCAGTTGCTTTTTATCTTCAGTTTTTTTTAATGTATTAAAGGATAAGGAACAAAAGTATTGAAAAAGACAAGATTGTCTTTATCTAATAAGCAAGCACCATGAATCCATATGGGGAGAACAAGCAGAATATTAAAAAGGTCTTAAGCTGTTCAGAGTCAATATTTTCTTTCTCACAAGCTTTACTAACAAGCACATCAATTTCAGCCAAGTATCTCTTCCAGTCACTCCACTGGAAACAATAGGTAGCCATCAACGTACAATTGTAAAGGAGCCTGGAATTTCTATCTTAAGTCATACGTCTAGCCCAATTTTATAACTTTTTTTGCAGCAGTTATTAAGTGAATTTTGTGGTTTTTAAGCAAATCACTGTGTACCTATGGGTGTTTTCTATGGATAAAAAAGCCAGAAATCAGCATAAAACATCATAAAGTGTGGTCACATGACTATAGAACACTGTGACCAGCTATAAAACTGTACTGCTTGCCAAATGCCTAAAATGCAATCATGTGATTACAGAGGATATGCAACTGTCAGA